>NC_048229.1:4246190-4252245 GCF_002007445.2 Ailuropoda melanoleuca
GGCAGTTTGTAAAATTAAGGCCACTTAGGAAAAGGTGTGCTGGGCTCTACACTAAGCTATGCAGAAGAAAATAAAGGGTGCATTGTCACATGCNCAGGTGTGCAGGGACCTTCCCAGGGAGGGGAGCTCGGGGCAGAGGTGGCCACAAGCTGGTCTGTGCGCGCCATCTAGTGGGAGCCCCGGGGACCGTCGCCCTGGTGCCCTCCGCCTGGGGAAGGAGAAGCTCAAGCTAATCAGAATCGCACTCTGGCAGTTTGTAAAATTAAGGCCACTTAGGAAAAGGTGTGCTGGGCTCTACACTAAGCTATGCAGAAGAAAATAAAGGGTGCATTGTCACATGCCCTGCCGGTTCTCTCCGGAGGGGCGGGGGCACCGTTATTTACCAGCTGCCTCTGATCCAATTGGTCAGCGACCCAGCCGGTTATGAAGTATTCTCCATCTCACCACGGCTCTCGAGTGTGTCCCCTTTAAGCATGCTGGCACGCCGGTGAGAAGGAGCTGTTAGCGTTTATCGGACGCGTGTGATGGGACAGACACTGGGCATGTGCCGTTGCCTCACTGTTCAACCTTCCAAAGCCTTGATGAGGTTATCCTAGTGGGAATTATATTGTCCTTTTACAGATGGGATGACCGATGTTCACGAAGGCTGGCTGTGCCAAAGATCCCAAAGCTTAAGCGAGTGGAGGACTGGGTCCGACCTGACACAGCCTGACTTTCCTTAAGCGCACCTGTTTTCCGGCTGTGAAGGAGGCTCTCCAGCTACTGGCCAGCGCAGAGGCAGGCCAAGTCCTTCTCGATAAGGCCTCAGGAGTGTCATTTCCAAACAGGAATCTCTGTCTTGGAAGCAGCACATGGAAGCCTCAGCGCTCACAGACAACTTGCATTTCCATAACTCCACGTGGTGATAAGTAACCCAGTTCACACGTCGACAGTAAAGGAGATTTTTCTTTTCAAAAAGAAAATTATTTTCTCAGAGTGCAGCCTCCTGATGATTTTACCACCTTTAAGGGTGTGTGTAAAACAGAAGTGAATAAAACCCTTCACATAATTGCTCTAGATTTTGTCATTCAGGGCTCAGCAAAACAGAACAATTCCAGAGCAGAAGTCATTGATGGACGTGGCGCTTGGCAGAAATTTTCGTGAGATAGGTTATAAATATTAATGGTATTGACAGAGCCTTAAAACTGTGTCCTGTCACATTCCTGTGGCAACAGAAGCACCCAGAATTCCTTGTTCCTCTGACTGACAGCCACCAGTTTCTTTTCTGGACTTGCTCACTAGGTCTATTTTTCCCATTCACCTTCAGAAATTATCCATCAGCAAAGGTTTGCCAAAAAGACGCAGGTCAGCTGAACTCACATCTTAATGGGTTTTTTTTTTCTTCTCCTTTTCCACTTAGCTGACTCCAGTTCACTCTCCAAGAGCAATCCTTTTTATATTGTTATTTTTTAAATGTAAGTTAGGAAATGACATACCATCTGAATCTGACTATGGGGCCAAGGAGGTGACGGGTTTACTGAGTACGCGCACCGGCATCGCGCGGGACTAAGGCGAACCGTGGGCTGGTGAGCCGCGTCGAGCACATTAGAAGTGTGCATACCGCAGCACTTATAAAGTGCATGGCTTTAATCTCATCCGACAAAGACAGTTATTTCTGGTCATTTGTAAAATGTTCCCACTGGACACACATTCTCCTTGACAATTTAAAATTGCTCCTTTCAGCTGTGACTGGGCTGGATCAATCAGGTGAAACCATGTGTACATAGCCAAGCTAACAGCTATTTGCAGAACATCTTGCTCTTTCTTGTATATGAGAAGGTTGAACCTACAAGACAGAACTGCAGTAGGTTTATTCCAGATACCTCCTGCCAAGGGTTGCGTGCTGTCTCCAATAGGTAAGGATACTAACAAATTCGTTTTGGTGGAAGGAGAGGCGCTTGGGTCTTCTGGATGGACTTGTGAGGTCAGGAACGAACAAAAATGCGTTTCAGCAGCACTGGGATCCTGTGCTTGTCCTGGTAAAGGGAGTCTAGCCAGCAGGACTGACTGTGAATGGGCACAGCTCCGTCGATGACCAAAGACCTACCAGCCCTGAAAGTCACCATCCAGGTCACCGGTTCTTGCCGGCAATGTGCACGGTGTGGGGCTGGGCTGCTCTGAACGCCATCCAGATCTAAGTTGGCAAGTCCATGGTGTATATGCAGCTACTCGCCCTTGCTACGCCTAGGGTAGGTTAGTCCCCCCGCCAATTCATGCCCACTTGAATCTCAGGGTGGGGCCTTATTTGGAAAGAGTGTCTTTGCAGATGTCATTAGTTAAGATGAGGTCAGACTGGATGAGGGTGGGCCTTGAATCCAATGACTGGGGTCCTCCCAAGGAGAGGACACACAGAGACCAATACACACAGTCAGCCCTCTGATAGCAGAGGCAGAGACTGGAGTGACATGGCCACGAGCTAAGGAATGCCTGGAGCCAGCACAAGCCGGAATAGGCAAGGAAGGACCTGGAACCCTCGAGCCTTCAGACGGAGCGTGGCCCTGCTGACATCTTGCTTTTGGAGCTCCAGCCTCTAGAACTGAGAGAAGACGTCCTGTTGTTTTCAGCCATCGGGCTGGTGATCATTCATGATGGTGGCCCCAGGAAAAGAATGGAGCTCCCAAGACACACTCCTGCCTCAGCACAGCGGCGCTCCGGCGTGCCACCATTTGGCACAGGATATAAACCCACGTTCCACCCCCAAACCAGATGGCGTTTTACAGGATGCATCGTAGTAACAAAGAAAAGGGGAAGAAAAGAAATGGGAAAACCATGTAAATATTCATCAGTAGGGAAATAAACTATGGAACAGCCCACCACAGAATACTACAGAGCAGGGTTTCAAAAATGGATGAGGAGATCTATTCACATTGGCATGAAACAGCTTCCAAGACATACTGTTGACTGTTAAGAATGAGATACGCAGCACGACATCCCTTGTTTTAACACACCGCCGCGCGCGCGCACACACACACACACAGAGAGAGAGAGAGATGAAATGATGAATCGTAGTTAGCTTGGGGAACGGGGCTGGAACTGTGGGCTAGTCCGTGAACACATAAGTCTTACCTGAAATGTTTCAGGAGGATGTACTCGAGCACCACTAGATTTTATTATTAAGTTTTAAACAAAAGACAAAGGGCAAGAACAAGACTCATTCAAAAGCCTTTAAAACTTTCTGCACTGCCCTCCCACTTACGACCTTGCAGAGCTACAGCAGACCCCCAGGGGCGGCGGATGCCTGTTGCACCTCCCTGGGGGCCAGAACGCCCCTGCTCAGAGCTGGCTCGGGGCAGGAGGCTCTGAGGGCAAGGCTGCCCCCCGAAGCCCAGCCTCATGCAGGGCAGATGGACAAGTATCGGCAGCTGGGGAGGGAGAGAGCTGCTCCGTGACAGGAAGCAGGGGCTTCATGAGATTTAAGTCCCCAGTTTTTGGGGTGCCATCAGGCACAATCATCCCAAGAAAACAAAGTTGCCTCCAGGGTGCCTGAAGCTTCAACACGGCAAGCAGAGTGAATCACAGCCGCTGGCCCAGCGACCTGGGCACTTACAGCGAGTGGGCAGCTTGGTAGCTGTGTGCCAACAGATAAGAGCAGTTTCACGGGGCTTAGTCCTGGAGAGAGAGGCAGCCTGTGCCCTCCCTCCCATGGGAGCAAGAACCAGCTTCCTCGAGTACAAGGGAAGACAAAGGCAAAGGCAAATGGGCTTCGCAGAAACGGGAGTTCCCCCGGCTCCAAGCTGGAGTCAGGAGCACCTGCCATGGTCCCTCTCCGCTCTGGGGGCCCCCACTGGGCTAACTTATCTCTACACATCACACCTGTGCTTCGTCCAATCCAATGACCTCAGAATACTGCTGTGCCAGAAATCCCTTGTGTTCTCTACTACGTACGCCACGGTTCCAAACTCCTATTTTTGACAGGCAATCTCGCCCAGGCTCTACCCTGGATAATTCCCACACGGGACTTCACCACAATCCTGGGCTGATTTCACACACAGGGGAACTGAGTCCCAGAGCAGGTAAACCATTCACCCAAGGTCTTGTGGCCGCTAAGTGTCAGAGCCTGGGTTTGAATCCAGCTCCAGAGTCCGCACGGGCTCACACCGAGTGTCCCCTGGGGATCTGAGTTTGCCATCAACTCAAATCATTTCGAAACTCTGCTGCTTGTCAAACAGGAATAGGGAAGTCAGGGTTATCACTGAAGAAAAGAAATAGCCCAAACTCCATGCCCACCGTGACTGTCGCGGATACTCTCCTGGGCCAGACCCAAGAGAAGCATGGAGTCTGGGGAGTCATTTCAAAGGCTGGGAACGCTGTGCCCAGGGTCCCACCTCTCTAGGGATGACAAGCAGCCTCTTCCCTGTGAGATTTTTTCACGGCCCCAGGGCAACATGCAGGGAGTCAAAGGGGGGTGCCCCCCACTCTGGAGACCACAAATCCTCACTCCAGTATGGGGAACCTCTCTCTCTCTGCCCCCCTCTTCTTACCTTCAAAGGCACCCCACCCTTCCCCACTCCACTCTCAAATGTGTAGAATGACTGAGGTGAGGTCTATTTATAGAAGACCAAAAAAAAAAAAAAGCCACCATCATCTCCCCTGAGAGAATTTCCCCATACCTGAGCTGAGATTTGAATGAACGAGTGACAGACACATCAAGAGCTGTGGGAAGAGGATTCCAGGTAGAGGAGGAGACCAGGCAAAGGTCCTGGGGTAGAAAAGGGTTTGGGGTGGGCAAAGCGAGGCCCGAGGGGGCAGGAGCCAGACTCCGCGGTGAGGAGGGAGAACCACACTGCAGGAGGACTGGGTGGCCGTCCCAGGACTTGGGCGGGGAGTCTGCAGGGTCCGATGTATGTTTAAGCTGAGCGCTCTGTGTGTACGTGGAGGGTAGAGATTGCAGGGCGTCGGGTGGAGGCAGGGGCTGAATCAGCCACCCGAGAGAGAGATGACAGTGAGGAGGCTTGGGGTGGGGAGCTGGCGGTGGGGCCGCAGGGGAGATCACGAGTGGGGGTCCATCCCTGCATTCAGCACACTGTACTGAGCTTGTCTGTGTGCACCCCCCCGCACCACCGAGCTGGGGGCTCCCGGAGGGTAGAGACCAGCACCTGGGTGTGCGTACGGGGCTCCGAGAGGGTAGAGACCAGCACCTGGGTGTGCGTACATGTGTATTTGTGTGTATACGTGCACACACTTATGTAAGTGTGCAGCCTACGTATGTGGGGGTGTGTGTTTATCTCTTCCCATCCGATTTCATGGACCCCTGAATTCTAACAACAGATAACCTCCTGCAGACCCCAGGTTAGGAACCTCTTCCAGGTTAGGAAGAGGCAACATGGTCTGATTTATGTTGTGAAAAACACCTGTGAGATACCACAAAGCTCAGACTGCGAGTGTGCCCTTCGATAACTGCCTCCGGGGCACCCTGCATCGGATGGTGGGCTGCGTGCCACGTGACGAAGCTGATGAACAACATGCTGGTCTCCAGCCTCCAGAACCTCCCAGTCTCAGGGGGCGGGGTGGAGATACAGAGAGATAACCCCAAATATGACTCTGCTCTGACCCCAGAGCCTGGGACTCTGGAAACTTCCATGGCAAAGGGGCTTGAGATGTGATGCACTGAAGGATCCTGAGATGGGAAGGTTGTCCTGGGTCATCCCAGTGGCCCAGTGTCACCACGGTGTCCTTGTAAGTGAAAGACAGAGGCAGGAAAAGGGACATGGTAATGGAAGTGGACGCCAGAGTGACGTGGGCTAGAAATGGGCGAGGGTTCCCCTAGTGCCTCCAGCATGAACACAGTCCTGCTGACACCTTGGTTTTTGCCTGACAGACCTCTGACTTCTGGAACTGTAAGATAAGTTTGTGCTCTTGAAAGTCACAATGCTTGTGGCCATTTGTCATAGCAGCTACGGGAGAGGGATACAGATGCCAAGAACAGTGCCTGGGCACTGGGAGGCCCATGCAGTCTTAGCTGTGACCACCAAGGCCTGCAGAAGCTGCACGGCCTCCCCCGCCCCCAGCTCGTCCC
>NC_048229.1:4252345-4277571 GCF_002007445.2 Ailuropoda melanoleuca
CGTCCCCGCCCCCTCCCCTTGCTCTGTCCACTCGAGCCATCGGCCTTCCCTGAGGTCCTCAAACGTACCAAGCCTAGTTCTGAGTGAAGCCGCGCACTGCTGCCTCTGCTGGGATGCTCTTCCCCCCCAAGCTGTCTACAGCTGGCTCGTCCTCCTCAGTTAGGTCTCAGAGCAGATGTCTTCCTGATCGCTCTGACACTGCCCACCCCCTTCCCAATTTCCCCATTCTGCTACCAGCATGAGTTCTCGGCACCTGAAGTAATGGCACACGCTCTGCTGGCGTGCGAGCACCGTGAGAGCTCTGGGCTGGTTCATCAGCATCTGCTAGAGGACGTAGTAGGCACACGAGTATTGTTGGGAGGAAAGAAGTACACATGCCCAGCTCTTATGAAGTCTCAGGCCGATACAGCTAAAGACAAATCTGATTATCTCTTGTTTTTTTCTATGCTGAGCCCGTGTACCCAGTTGCCTAGAAACTCAACAAATGTGTTCATTTTTTTATTCCAACCTTGTTGAAAGATAATGTGTTTTTATCTGCATGTGCAGAGCTGAGCTTTTTAGTTTTAAGAACTGTAGTTGAATAGTAGACTCCAGTCCTGCACCCCACACCACCCCTGGAAATAAATCTCTAAGCTCAAAGCTCAGTAATTGGACAGAAAACTGAAGAGAAGTGAGGGAGAGTGAAGGGACACAGTGGAAGGGAAAAGACAGAAAACTTGTGCTTTCATGAAGAAAAGAAATAGGTACCGAGTTAGTATTTCCCAGGCATGGAGGGGACAGCAAAAAGACGATTTTCAAGTTTTAGATTTTAAAGATGATGCAAAACATTATTATCCAGGGTTATGACACTCCTCTTTTTCAACTGCCCTTTTTAAGATGGGATTTTTGAAGGTTTTGACCATCTGTGCTGTTCTGCTAGAAATGGAATTATCAGACACAAATGGTTTCCAACTTCAAAATTTCCATCAACTCCACTTTCCCCCTCTCCATGTACCAAAAAATAATGAACCCAGCATATAGTGTGTACTAAATAAATGTCGGTTGTATAGTCATTGACTGGATGGCTGGAAGGAAGGAAGGAAGGAAGGAAGGAAGGAAGGAAGGAAGGAAGGACAGATGGATAAATGAACAAACAGATGGACAAGAAGATGGATAAATGAAATATGGATGGATAGATGGATGAGTGGACAGACAGATGAATGGATGGAAGGATGGATAGAAAGATGGATACTTGGATGAACAAATGGGTGGATGGGCAAATAGATGAACAGATGGACAAACAGAAGAACGGATGGATGGATGGATGGACAGATGGATGACCGGACAGACAGAAGAATGGATGGAAGATGGATGGAAAGATGGATACCTGGATGAATAAATGGATGGATAGAAGGACAGATGGATGGATGGACAAACAGATGAATAGGTGGATGGATGGATGGATGGATGGATGGATGGATGGATGGATGGATGGACGGATGGATGGAAAGATGGATAGTTGGATGAATGAATGGATGGATAGAAGGACAGATGGATAGATGGACGGACAGACGGACAGATGGATGGATGGATGGACAAACAGATGGACGGATGGATGGGTGGATGGATAGACGGATGAGTGGACAAACAGATGAATGGATGGAAGGATGGATGGAAAGATGGATAGTGGGACGAAAAAATGGATGGATGGAAGGACAGATGGATGGATGCACAAACAGATGGATAGGTGGATGGAGCAGTGGACAGACGGATGGATGGAAAGACAAACGGATGAGTGCATCACCACTGTCCCTATTCTTTTGTAAGCCTTCCTGCCTGGACCATTGCATCAGCCCCTGCCCTAGCTTCCATACCTGGGGTCTCTTCATCGACCTATCAGACATTATCCCAAAGCTGCATATTTACCTACATGAAGTCGAGATTGCTTCACTACCCAAAAGGTGCCAGCAGTACCCAATGCTGCCAGGGTCGCACAACTGTAGTAGTAAAGCTCTACATCATAAGCCTGGGGCTGCCTCCCAGGGCAATAGTGCCCCCTCAGAAGGTGCAGTGAGACTGAATGAGATATTCCAAGGGCAGCAGCCGGAGCTGACTGCCCACCCAACAGTCTTCCCTCCTCTCCACCCTGTCACAGCTGGGTCCCCAAATACCAGGTCTTCATCTCCCCATCTCTGCACCATGGCTATCTCTGACTCATCAAATCAAACTCTTTCTTTCCTCCAGGAGGAGAACCCACCACCCACCCTGAGACTGAACTTCTGGTTGGCCTTCACCCAAAGTCTGACAGATGTGCCTGCATGGGGCCAGAGAGTATGTGCGGCCGTGACAAAAATTATGAAGACTAAATCTGACCAAGTGCTGAAATTTGCTGGCCAATACACTGACACCTTCCCTGCAGTACCCCACTGAGTCATTTCTACAGTTTACAGACAAGGAAACTGAGTTTTAGATAAGTAAAGTAATGGGCCCACAATAACAAAGCTAGTAAACATTTAAGTTCATATTTCGCTCTAAATAGCTTGATCCAATAGACTGTACTCTTGACCAAAACGTTTCACTACCAACTACCCTAAAGGTGAAAATGACTGAAATTTTCCCAGTATGTACATCACCCTAGTAAATCAACAGGATAACACAACTGACAAGGTAGAGAGGGTCCTTAACCCTACACCACAGTGGAATCTGCTTGATTCTGGGGTGGATTCCACTACATACATGACCTTTCTATTTGCCTGGGTGTTGTAAGCACGTCGTGTTTGTTGTATCTCACTTAGTCCATATGACACCTCTGTGCAACAGATAGGACCAGTGCTCCTACTTGGGAATTCACACATGAGAAACTAAAGCAAAGAGAAGTTAGGTGAGCCCCTCAGGCTACATGGAGAATGGGAAGGTCTCCTCTTCCTGGCCCCCGGGGTTGGAGCAGGAGGATGTGGGGCTACCCCAGGAGCCTCCCTAGCCCCAGCCCCATAGTGAACCCTATCGTCCAGGATGAAAGGCTGTCTATGAAAACGAAGAGGCTTGTGATCACCATGCCGATGGGGGCTCTGCTGTGGGGTCCTCTGGAAGAGCAGAGTGCAGAGTGCTTTCCAGGAAGGCAGTGTCCTCAGGAGCCTGGAGCTGCCAGAGGGGGTGGGTTGGCTGGGGATGACACTGAGGTCCAAAAAGCTCCTCAGGCAACAGCCTGGGGCAGCAACAAAAGAACAGATCATGGGAAGAAGGATGGAGAGTTCTGGGTAAACAGCCTGAGGAAGACCAGATAGGGGAGATTGGGGTCCTGCACAAGGCAGGTGGGGGGAAATAATGGGCCCTCTAGGATGTCCACATCATAATCCCCAGAATCTATGGATATGTTACTTTGCATGGCAAGAGGGAAAGTGAAGACTCTTGGGATGGCGAGACTTTTCAGGCTAATATCCAAGTGGCCCCCATGTCATTGCAAGGGTCTTTGTAAGGGACCGAGGGAGGCAGGAGGGTCAGAGAGGAGACTCAATGATGGAAGCAGAGGTCTGAATGACATGGCGCCAGGGGCCAAGGGATGCGGGTGGCCTCCAAGAGCTGGAAAAGGCAACAAACGGATTCTCCCTCCCAGCCTCTGGAAGGACACAGTTCTGCTGACAGGTTAATTTTAGTCCAGTGAGACCCATCTCAGACTCTGGCCTCCAGGCTGTAAGATGATGACTTCTTGTTGCTTTAAGCCATTAAGTTTGTAGTGATTTGTTACTGAGGCAAAAGGAAATTAACACAGCTACTGGGAGCTCCAGCCAGTGGACTTGGGTTCTGATGGTAAATATAACCATCCATTCATTTGTTGAGCAAATACCATATACTCGGCCCCAAGCAAGGTGCTGAGAAAGCCCCCGGTGCTCAGAGCAGACATGGTCCCTCCCAGCCAGTAGCTTGCGACCCAGTTTCTGCTTATCAATCCACTGCTGCCCAGCTCCAAATTCACCCCTCATTACCTGCTCTATGAAAATGGATCTGAGCCCTTACTGCTTCTCCTTTGCCGAAAGGCAAGGTGTTGAGCTTTGTCAGTAGGGGGGCCGGAGAGATGTATCCAAGGGAAAGGGCTTGCCTTGGGATTCTGGTGCCATGCACGTGCTGTGACTTCTCCAGCCGCAGTAGCTCCCCTCATGTCCAGCTCCTGCAGCACCCAGCACCCAGCAGCTCTACCCAGCAGCCACCTTGAATGGCTTGGTGCCTCCGATGCCTCCGATGAGACACCTCTCTGTAAAGAGCGTTCCTCAGAATTCCAGCAAGTTCCACCAGCATGCCACCTCAGCAACTTCTCCACGTGCAGTGAGCTGGGACCACACCCTCTCCCACAAGGGCTGGATCTCAGGTGGGGCCTGTTCCTTGGGCACTCCAGCTCAGCCCTGGGGCAGCAGATGTTCCTGACAGCTGCCATTGGGACATTCTTCAGAGTTCTGTTCACTTCCTACTAAGCCATCCCTCATTACTCCAGTCTCTGCTATGATTAATGACTCCTCGTATTAAACTTTCCCTGTTCAAATTCTTTCTCACGATTGGAGTCAGACTAAGACAGACATGCATGAACCACAGACAGTGGTGCGGTCTACAAGAGGCAGGCTAGCAAGACTATAAGAGGCCAGGAGAGGCCTCTCCGAGTTGACCTTTAAGGTGACAAGAGACCAGACACCAGCCAAGTGGAGCACTCAGTGTAGCTGTTCCGAACGCACAGGCGTCTGACGAACAGGACACACTTGGGACATCAGAGTCGTGTTGTGCAATAAAACCAGCACAACGACGGCACCGACCAGAGCCCGTGTGCCTTCAGATCCATTCCCTGCTGGGTTCTGGCTGCTCAGATGACCCAGCCCTGGTTCCTGGGAATATATCCTCCTGCCTCCAGCCCCGGGCCAGGCGCACTCTTGTTCTGTCCAGGGGCCCTGACTCTGCTGTTGTGCCTGCTCTAATTCCTGTGTAGCTGTGTGCGTGGGCTTACATCACTCTGTTCTAACTGCTGAAGTGGTTTCTGCTTCTGGAACGACCTGATACAACAACAAGCCATTTGTGGACGTTCCATGGACAAGTCATGTGGCACCCTTACATCATGCAGAAGCTGTCCAGAGTTAGTCGTCACCGAGAAGGAAGAAAGGAAGTGGCGAAGGGGAGGAAGAGGGGAGGAGGGGGAGAAAGGGAGAGGGTGGAGGGGGGGAGGGCAGGAAGAGGGAAAAGGAAGAAGCACATAGAAGGTACTCCCTGATACACACGGTAGGCAGAATTCTCCCCCTGGCAGCTGTGGGTCTGGGGAGCAGCTAAAACAACTGATTATAAGAAGAGGAACTACCAGCTGCGGTCCCAAGGCAAACGTTATGAAACAGCTCTGGTCCCCTGGGGTCATTTTAGAGCCACTCTTCACAATGACCCAAGAGATAGATGGTGATACACAAGACCACTCAACCATCAAATCCAGGCGCTTTCCTGCCAAGAGGAATTAAAGCCCAATGCGAGAAACCGTCCCTAAGTAAAGATCAGCCAGATGCGGAGCGCCGGGCGGCGTGCAATCGTCAGAGACACGCCGCGTGCACCACGCACATAAATCCACCCTCCCTGGAGCAGCAAGGCGCCCAATGGCACCCGAGGGGAGGGAATGGGGGTGGCTGAGGGTGGGCAGCACCGAAACCTCCAGACGCAGGCGCAATATGGCAGCTGCGAGGGCAGGCAAGCACACCGCCGGCATCCACTGGACTCCACGCCGGGCCTGTCAGTAAGACACAGGAGCAGGGAGGCCCCACAGGGAAGCGCCGACCCCCGTAGAGAGACTGTCAAAGCCAACCCGTGATCTAGGACCACATTCCAAACGCCTGCTTTTCCTGCTCAGCCAGGCTCTTCCGTCCTGTGTGGGTTTCACCGGCTCCTCCTCTCCCCGTCCCCCGATTCTGTCCTGTCCCCACTATGAGCCCTGACCCTGTGAGCGACAGCACACTCAGCCTGGAGCTGTGAGTTAGGTCTTCAGGCAGCATCGTGAGAGAGGATGTCACCATAGCCAAAGAGCATTTGTGTCTGTAGCAAAGGTCTCATCAGGAAAGGTGATCCCAAGAGACAAGACAAGCAGCACATCCCCCGAAGCCCAGTAACAACAGAATAACTGTCCCCACTGCCAGGCGTTCTCCTCAGAAGGGGACCTAGGGCGACATGCTAAAACTAAAGTTTGGCCAAGGCTAGGCCATTGCAAGTGCTGAGTGCGCCATGACGGCGTTAAAGCAGCCATAAACAATGCATAACCAATGGCCACGCGGTGTCTGGTAAAGCTTTTCCACAAACATGGGCAGCAGGCTGTATTTGGTCTGTGGGCTGTTGTGCTTGGCCAACCACGGGTCTATAGCCCCGTCCTGGTTCCAGCTTCCTCTCCAGCTCCTCCCAGAACTGGCATCTGCCCATCAGAGGAGGGCACAACGCTCTCCCTTGGAGAACTCCCAGTGCACATTAAGCATACAGTACCATCGTAAGGACTCAGAGTAAAGATGTAACCCAACCTCGGCCAGATCAAGGTTGATCTGGAAAATCAGAACAGTCTCATCCTGCCTTAAAATCCACATCCATCCATCTCCGCCCCTTAAGAAGGCCATTTCCTGCTCATGTGGCTACAAAAGCCAAAATGCAGATTGCTGCTGATGGGGGTAAGCTCCATGAGGATAACTTTCACGAACTAGGTGAGCCCAGCAGCTTGGATGAAAGCAAGGGGTTCATTCATTCGCTGACATTCATTCACAGCATATAGTAACTATCTCAGGCACTGTTTTAGGTGCTGGGATCACAGATGTGAACACAACTGACCAGAATCCTACCCTCACGATCTCACCTTGTAGGAAGGAAACAGATGATAAACCCTGCACCTCCAACACCCATGACATCTGTGAAGAAGATGAGACAGGGTGGCGGTGTGCACAGAGTGATGGGTGAGGGGAACAGAGAGCTAGTTCTGGCCAATGTGGCCGGGGAGGGTGCATCTCTTAACAGTCAAGGTGAAGAGAAGGACCCAGGCATGGGGACACATAGGGAAAGTGTGTTTCAGGCATAGACAAGAGTAAGAACACAGATACGGGAACTGCAGACTTAATTGTCAGGTGCAGGGCTTCACCTGCAAGGATCTTAACTCTGGTACCCAACTTGACTATGGATGATAGAAGCACCCACAGATTGCCCAAGAATATCTGGGTGCTGACCCCCACACTTTGGTCCCAGACAGGAAGGCCAAAGCAATGCAGAATATTTCCTGTCCCACTGAACATCTCCAGTGTGAAAAGGGTATTGGGACTGTGGCGCTCCCAGGGACTGATAACCCCCGTGGCTCACCAGCACTGTTCTTTCTACATTCTGGAACCTCATGCATGACCCTGTTCTCAGACATGGCCCCTGAGCCTGGTCGTGAATGGAGCTTCAACCAAGCTCAGAGGAAAAATCTGGCAACCTCCAGGCCAGGAACAGAAACGGAAGTGGTTTTATGGACTCTGGGACCTTATGCAGGCTCCACTGGTCAGTTCCCAACAAGGCTGCTTCAATCCATCGCATTTTCAGCTTGCCTGTCCCCATGCTACCTGGGAACTGCCCCGTGAGGCCGAGCGCCCAGGGCTGCTCACTCAGCGTGCAGAACACTGCCCCCACACAGATCCCTGGTGCATCCCACTCAGCACAGCACTTGGTCCCGATGTGCGCCGAGATGGAGACCACAAGGAACAGGAGCCCCCAGGAAACGTTCACCAATATCACAAAGGAGAAGAGATTTACGGAAGACCCCAAATAGTTTCCAAAAAGACATTATGGAGAGCAGGTAAATAAAATGTAACCTGAGTGTATTTCCCTTGCTTAAACCTTCTCATCAAGTGCATAAAAGATAATAAATTATAAAACACTTCAGGTTTCTTTGAACATTAAAAGCACTCCAAGAAAACCTCTTGGTGACCCTCTTCTGAAGCTCAAATTTCTCACCATTGCAAGAGGGACGATGCCCACAAAGGACGTCTGGCTGACGAAGATCTCGGACACGGCCAGCTCGCTCACGGAGTCCTCCACGGGGTACTCCACCTGCCAGGTGATGGGCTGTGCCCCGGCCAGGCCACTGCTGTTGTCGACCCCAAAGTCCACTTGCAAGATCTCGTAGAAGGAGCCATTTACCCTGGAAGACAAACACACGTCGAAGTGCGATTTAAAACCTGCAACTCAGTAGAACATTGAGAAGGTGATAAATTGCCACGTTCCTCCTTGCCAATCCAAAGAGTGATTACTAACTTCAACAGAGCCCATGGCAGTGTCGACAGAGCCTAATTCACAGGCTGTCCACCAGTGACCCGCAACTCCAAACAGGTGGGCAGTCCCTCTGCAGGGCTCAGTGGGAAGCGGACTGTTCTCCCTTGAACGAGCAGGTCAGACAGCTCTCCCCACCCCATGTGTGCACACACCACCATCCAGCACAGCACACAGCAAGCGGCCCCAAGCCTCTTGTCTGCCACTACCATCACGCCATTCCTGAGGCACAGCCTGGACTCTGGCTACCTCCACATTTACTTAGCTGTGTGTCTATGGACCAGTGGTTCAAACTCGAGCTTTAGGGTATGAGGAGAACCATGGTGACCTCACGGGCTGGTGGGAGCACCATGAGACCAAGCATTGGAAGGGCTCCATAGTTCCCTGGTTCACTACATAACTGTGAGAGACACATAGGAAGCTACAGTGATTCCTCATTTCATGACCCTGAAATGGGATGAGATGGAAGAATCCACCTGCTGAGTGCTGAGGCCCTCACTTCATTTATGAGTGGCAGCACCACACATGTGTTTGGAGGAGGGGAAGAAGGTGGATGGGACACATAAATGTGAGAAAGACCAACGTCATTCTCAATATTTTTGTACACAGGGAGCATCTTGTCATTGACAGGGATGTTGTAAATTGTAGACTGACTATGGTACCAATAGCAGAAGTCGCTGAACAGAGAGTTAAAACAGAAGCCATCCAGCGTAGGATTCGTGAATGACTCCTGTTCTGTAGCCTTTTCCATCACCCTGATGCTAGCTTTGTCCCCAGCCAAGGAACTTGACAGCAGAGCGACCAATTCATGGTTCCCCGAGGCCCGAGTCACACCAACCAACCTATTCCTTTACTGCAAATGGGCCTGCCTGGACCAAAATGGGCTTGGAAGCCTCTGGCCTGTCTTTCAGGGTGTGGGCAGGGTCTGCAGAAAGGGTTTTGAAAATGAACCTGGGCTTGCTGCTTGGCCCCCCGAAATCTCCTACCACAGACAGCTCCCCCTCCCACTTGCGGACTTGAGAAGAGGGCAAAAACCACAACTGGATGGTTAGAGGCATCCAAGTGGTACCAGAGGCAAGGTTCAGACATAGGAATGGTATTGACAGAACTGACCTGCCCACTATGGAATTCCACCCAATTCAGAACCACACCAGACTCCAAACAGAACTGGTCGCGTCCAACCCTTTCCCGTGCAGCCAGGGTTTTAAGAAGCTCTCTGATGTTCTTCTGTCCAATGCTGTGGCCACTAGCCAGAAACGGCTATTCGAATTGAAATATAAATTTACTATAATGACACAGCCGGGTGTCCCAGCTGAACTTAAGCTGGGTGTGGGACATGGGAGCTCTGAGTCCTCAAGTATCTATTTGTCACGGTGTTCTGCACCAGGAAGACAGTGTGTGCAACATGCATGAAAATCCCTTGCTTCCTGAGAAGACGGACGGGGCACAAGGGGGAACCCCCACCAGGGGACCCCGGTTTACCTGGGCATCTTTAGTGAGAAGGCAGAGCAAGGGGAGGCTTAGGGCTGATTCTGAGTTGCCGAAGGGATTTCAGGGTCTTAGGGGCTGAGGCCCTCACTCTAGCCACCCTCATTCCTCTCCCAGCCTGAAGTCTCCTCTCTGGTCACAGCAAGTCCTCACTTCTCCGTCTGTTGAGTCTCCTCCTACAAGAGACACTCGGTCCTATCAGAGCAGATCTTCGATTCCTCTTTGGGCCGCACTGTGCTTGGAACCGTGACTTGGGGGCTGCTTCTTAATACCTCCTGGGATCTTAGCGGTCGGTAGACCTCAGCAAGGCAAATGCCGAGAAAGTGAGACCCCCAGCAAGAGAAGACAAGGAACATAACTTTCTCTGCTCTCGGCAATTTAATCCTGCTAAATCTGCACTCTGGTCTCGGTGGTACAGAAGCAGCTGGTCTTTGGGCCAAGGGGGAAGGGTCTGTGGGGGAGGGCCAGCCCCCTTCTCCCTTCCTGGGCCCTTCCTGCTCCTCTCTGACTGTCCAGCCCATGAGCTGGACCAGCTACAGGAATCTGCCCAAGTCCAGCTATAAATGGAACAACAATCAACTCAGAGTCAATTTTATGCACAGGTTTTTATTTTAAATCATTTCCCTCAAACCGGAGGAAGGGGGTCTTAACTTTCCAGCAGCTGGCATGCTTGCTAATAAGTCCATTTCTATGGAAATGGGTTTATAATTATTAACTTTACCTGTTCCTGATCTATCCTTGATAAGCCTTTCAAATTTAGAAAAGTGCTTTGTGATCCCCTCAATTTAATAATTACCAACTGCCTTTGAGGAATCTAGATCAGTATTCCGGCCGTGAGATATTCATTAGATATTTTCCCCTGGGGTGGAGAAGTGTGTGTGCGTGTGTGTGTGTGTGTGATGTGTGCACGCGCGTGCACGTGTGCGCTCAGAGGGGTCAGGTAGGAAACACTGCTTGGCTGCTTCTCCCCTCGAGGCTAAGCAGACAGCATCATCCCAGAAGGACTGGATTCCCAAAGCCCTGTTTCCCATGGAAGCCTCTGCTTTTGGTAAAGCTAAGCCTCTTCCCTGGGACCCTGGGACCCCTGAGGTGGGGCTGAGGCAGCTTTTGAATGCACAGTGTGGCCGCAGTTCAAACACGCCAGCAAGAAGGAAAAGGAGAGATGGGGGCAGGGAGGGGTATAGGGGATCCAACCCAGCAGCTTGTCCCCAAGAGCCACAACCAGTCAGTTCGCAGCATATAACCCATGATGACAATAAGGCTGTTTGGGGAAGGGAGGGGAGAAGACAGGGAGAGGGGAGGAGGAAGGGAGGGAGAAATAAGAGAAGTGGGGGGAGAGAGAGGGTTCAAAACCTTGAACTCTTCTCCAGCAAGTTGTGCCATTTACATCGACTATTACCGTGCAACCCCCACAAACTTCTGGATGGTTCTGAGCTGCCAGGCTGAGATGCTGAAGCCTTCCCAACATGAGCTTTTCTAGAAATGGAGTGAGAGAGATTGACTTCTGTCAGGGTCTCTATCTTAAGAGCCATTCTCTGGCATTATGTTTCTAAATGACCAAAAAGCAAGGTACATACTGAGCCACGATCACATTAAACAAATGTCCCAGAATAGGATTTGCTGGTTCCTCACAGTGAATACAAGACGGCTGAACCCTGACTTTCCCTCTAGACTATTCACTCCATGGGGACAAGGATGTGTCCATAGCAGCTGACACAGGACCCAGAAAATTGTAGGAATTCAGTGCATATTTGTTTAATTCACTGAACACTCCTAAAAGGTCCAGTAGGACACCCTGTAGAAATCCAGGGGGGTGTCATTTGCCTTCTGGGAGACAAGGAGCTGTCAGTCAGCTGAATTTTGAGTCATATTCTTGTGCCTGGTTGGCAAGTATATTTATACTTTTTGCTCTGAGAATGTATGCCTGTCTCCACTACCACAATGTAATTCTCTTCTTTGCTTTTAAGACTTTGTTTTTCACGGCAGTTTTAAGTTCACAGCAAAATTGAGGGGAGGGCACAGAGATTTCCCATAAAACCCCTGCCCTCCCCACAAGCTTCCCCCACTATCAACCTCCCCACCAGATGGTACATTTGTCACAATCAATGAACCTACAACGACACAGCATCACCACCCAAAATCCACGACTGACATTACAGTTCACTCTTGGTGGTGGACATTCTGTGGGTTTGGACAAACGCGTGATGACATGGATTCACCAATATGATGTTACATAGAATATTCTTGCCATCCAAAAAATCCTCTGTGCTCTGCATATTCATCCTTCCTCTGCCCAGTCTCTGGAAACCACTGATCTTTTACTGTCTCCATAATTTTGCCTTTTCCAGAATGTCCCATCTTTGGAATCCTGGGGTGTGGTACGCAGCCTCTTCAGACGGGCCTCTTCATCTTAGTCATATGTATTTGAGGTTCTTCCACATATTTTCGTGGCTTGACTTGACAGCTCATTCCCTTTTAGTGCCGAGTAACATTCCGTTGCCTGGATGGACCATGGTTTATTTAACCACTCACCTGCTGAAGGACACCTTGGTGGGCATAAGCTTTCAGCTCCTTTGGGCAATATACCGAGGAGCATGACTGCTGGGTGGTATGAACCTAATTCTTCAAAGGCCAACCCCTATTATAACACTACAGTCACTGTGGTCCCTGCCACATTGATTTACGCAGTGACATTTGTTAAGCACATATTATGTGTTAGGCACTGAGAATTCATTGGTAGACAAAACAGATAAGATCCCTGTCTTACTAATCAGGTAAATAAATAAGGTAAGTCTTGGCCATAAAAGATGCTATCCTAAAAATAAAATAGAATTAAATTTCTTTTCAAAAAGCTAAATAAATTTTTTCAATTAAAAAATTTTAAATACAATTTTAAAATAGTCCATTTTTATTTTAAACCAGAATATAGATTACAACAGGAGACAATGGAAGGTGTTCAGGGCCTGCCCCTGTAAGGAACTGACATTTGAGCTGAGACCCAAAGGGTGAATAGAAGCCAAAGAACTCTTCAGCAAATGTTTGTTGAATAGATGAGTAAATCTATTTTAAGCTTAAAAAAAAATCACGGGAAAAGTGTATCCCAAACCACTCAGCATGAACACAAGGTGCTAAATGCAAAAGAACATCTATTCAGTCTTTGTTCAAATACCACCTGCTCAGTAAAGCCTCTTCTGACCACACTATCTCAAGTTCCATCCCCCCCCCCGTGCCTACAGTTCGACCCCGTTAGCCAGCTCCATGTTTTCTTTTTTTTTTTTTTAAAGATTTTATTTATTTATTTGACAGAGAGAGAGACAGCCAGCGAGAGAGGGAACACAAGCAGGGGAAGTGGGAGAGGAAGAAGCAGGCTCATAGCGGAGGAGCCTGATGTGGGGCTCGATCCCATAACACCGGGATCACGCCCTGAGCCGAAGGCAGACGCTTAAACCACTGTGCCACCCAGGAGCCCCCAGCTCCATGTTTTCTACAGTTTTTACCTTTTCACCTACTAAGTGATTGGTTGACTAACTCATTGGTTATATTGATTCCCTCTCTCTCTCTCTCTCGCACACGCACACCACACACTCCTATGAATGTGGGATCTTTGCATGCTTTGCTCATTATTGCATCCCCAGCACTTAGAACCCTGCCTGGGACATAACTGGTGCTCATTCAATGTCAATGAATATACAACAACAGTTGGAACGGGATCTCAGACATGTGCTCAGAGAACCTCGAGACCGGATGCTGGGAGAAGACCGATTGGCAAGTCAGGGAAGGCTTCCTGGAGGAGGCTGGCCTCAGGCTGATCTTTGAACAACAGGCTAATAAGACAGGCAACTACCACAGCCCCACTGGTTGGGGTCATTCATTATACCCTTTCCCCTCCGGACATGCATCCCACTCCCTGACTGCCCCCCACACCAGTCCTCCCAGAGAGGAAAGAAGCAATCACTGCTCATCAGTCCCCTCAAAGGGGCAGAGGCTCTGTAGTCCCTCTCCCTGCCTGTCACACAGCTCTTCTCATCATGATCTAATGGCCAGCTCTCCGAATCTGGCATGAATAAATCATCTCCTTCCGCGACTCCATAAAATCCAGGCACTACCCCCTCATTCCTGTTTTGTCAAAGGCAGCACGGCCTGAGCTGGCTGCGGGAAGAACGTTTCAGGTTGACGTGTCGGGCAGCGGTTGGCAGTCAAAGGTCTAAAAATATTTAACAGTCAGGAGTCTCGAGCAGGGACTTACAATCCTTCAGACTCAAAACACTCTCTCCTCATTGGTTTGATTTCCTGACTTCTCATCGTCAAATTTTTATATAGAACTTGGAAAAAATGAGACTATGTCAAATGGGAATAGTCCAAGAGTTGAGGTTCCTTTATTGCATTTCCAGTTGACTAGGAAAAGCTAAATAGAAAGCCCAGAGGTTACAGCTTCTCCGCTGGGCTGCACGTGGCCAGAGCCATACTACATGAACTGCCCCCACTACCATGTTTTTACAAAATTTGAACCAGCTGTCAATATTTTTAAAGGCAGAGAATCCACACACAAGCTCCCCCAAAGAAATGGGATTTCTGGCTTCTTTGGGAAAATGGGGAGACCAGGCAATACTACCCCACATCCTCATATGGCAACAATCAGCCGCAGCTACAGAATGCTGTCCCCACCAGCGGGGCTGAAACTCTCCAATAGGCTACTTTATTCATTTATTGTGTCCCTCAGGTCCCTATAGACATTTGTGATCTCTGAAAAAACACATTTTGGTTTTGACCTTCTAGAAAACACCTCAGGAACTGTGTTTACCACTCACATGATTCCTCCTCCTCCTTGGAACGTGTCTCCCCCCACCCCGCCTTCCTGCGTGGTATTATCCTGACACCCAGCCCCTAGCCATGGCTCTGGACTCGGTGCTGACCTCTGACCTCAAGTGGGTGACAAGCGCTTCCTAGCAATGTGAAATCCTACTAGAAAATTCCCAATTTGGCACAGAAGAAATTCACAGTGTCCAGAAACAAGCTGTACACAAATGTTCATTGTAGCATTTTCCAGAAGAGCCAAAAAGTGAAAACAGTCCAACTCTCCAATGGGCATTGACTGCCAGTGGGTAAAGAATTTCTTTTGGGGGTGAAGAAAATGTTCTGAAATTAGGTAGTGGAGAGGATTCCACAATTTTATGAATCTACTAAAAAAACCGCTGGATTGTACACTTCAAAAGGATGCATTTTATAGTATGTTAATTATAATTTAATTTTCTTAAATTAAAAAAGAATGAGAGGAAAAATCATGTCGCAAAAGGATTGTATGACATAATACTTTGTATAAAAATGGTAAGCACATGGGCGACCATTCTCTATATAGCTCATATTAAAAAAAAAAAAAACAACAAACCATGCACGGTATGATAATGTCCACTTCAGAGAAGAGAGAGAATGAAACCAGCAAGAGGCAGGGAAAGGCTCTGATTAGATATGTACTAGTTACTTCTTTTAAAATGTGAAGAAAATAAAGCCAGGTAGTAAGAAAAAAAGCTGGGGGTGAAACAATGAAGGTGTGTTATAGTGTTTTCTGTACATTTGTCTAATCAAGGAACATTTTATTTAAAAATAAGCATTTATTTAAAAATAGAAAGCTACCAGCCTCAACCCTGTCTCGTTTGTTTTCCTCTTTTGTTTGACTCTCAAATCCGTGTTCCGGCTGGCAGCCAGCCGGACACTCTCCGTCTGCCTCCTCAATCAGCTTGCGAGAGGGCGGCCAACCCGTGGCCCCGCTTCCCAACCCCAGGTAAAGGAAACTATATAATCTGCTTTCTTTTTCTTTTTAAATATTTTTCAGTCCCTCGCAGGCTGGTAAGAGTGACTGGAGTTTTGCTTACCAGCATTTTCCCAGAGCTGGAAGCAATAAATCCTGGGAACGAGCGAACACTCAGGCACCCCCACTTTCTCAGCCGCCAAACCAACACTCACCCTCACTTCCAGCTTATTTGATTTTATCAGCGTCACCATGACAGGCCCGGAGACAGCTAAGACAATTGCCACAATTCATTTTTTTCTTGCCTCTGCTTCTATTTTTCTGACAACATTCCCCAAACCCTTCCAGGAAATGCCAGCCCAGAAACCATCTCTCTCACCGACTTCTCAGATACAACTTTCCCGAGTCGGCCCCTCTGTTCCTACCTATGGCCAACCTTGAGGGAAACTCTTGTTATAGAAAATGACTTCTGGAATCCACAGCTGTTAGGTCCGCGTAAAAAGGAGAGGCAAAGCCACGCTGACTGGCGTGAGAGAGAGCACCGGGGGCTCTGGCCTGTGCACGGGGCCAGGCGTGGGGTCTTGTTAGCTCTCCTCTGTGTTCCTAAGACATTCTCGGCCGCACCTAAAAATGGAGTTGGGAATCATAATGCTAATTTATTATTACTATTTTTTTTTAAGTAGGCTCCAAGCCCAGCGTGGAGCCCAATGCGGGGCTCAAACCCACAACCGAGATCATAACCTGAGCCAAATCAAGAGTCAGATGCTTGGGGTGCCTGGGTGGCACAGTGGTTAAGCTTCTGCCTTCGGCTCAGGGCGTGATCCCGGCGTTATGGGATCGAGCCCCACATCAGGCTCCTCTGCTATGAGCCTGCCTCTTCCTCTCCCACTCCCCCTGCTTGTGTTCCCTTTCTCGCTGGCTGTCTCTATCTCTGTCGAATAAATAAATAAAATCTTTAAAAAAAAAAAAAGAGTCAGATGCTTAACTGACTGAGCCACCCAGGTGCCCCCCATAATTTTAATTTTTAATAAATAGTGTTTAATAATATTATTAATAAACCTATTAATTTTGTATAAATAATACATTCCTGGGATTCCAAATTCTAAAAATACAAAGAAGGCAACAGTGAAACGTCCTCCTTCCACTGCTGCCCTCCAGACCCCAGCCCCTGTCCCCTCTGCTGACCAGAGTTATTGTTCATTTTCTTAGTGGCCCCCGGAGATGTCTGTGCGCCGCGAGCATGAACACGTGTGAGGCTCCGCCTCGCTCCCCCACACACGGTGCACACCGAACGCTCTGCTCTGCTTCTAGAGCACCGCTCTCTGACCCAAAGGGAAGCGAGAGCTCTGGCACTTCTCCTCCCTGACAGTGGAAGCCCCGCCAGGAAGTGCGGACAGAACCGGCCACCATCCGGCCACGGGGGCCAGCCGGCAAGGGCAATCTGCCTGCGAGTCCAGAAGGGATGCAGTGAGCTGTGAGCCACATTCCTGGCGCTGGCACAGGGAAAACCCATCTGAAGCAGGTCACCCTGCGGGGCGGGGAGGGGAGCCCCCAGCACTGACCACGGTCTGCCCCCAGAGCCCATGCACGAGACGCTAAGGGTAACAGTCACATCCCTGTGCCTCTACATTACTGAGACATGACAACGTCCCCAGCTCTGTGCCAGGCCCAGTTACGCACACAGAAAATTCACACTCGGAAAATTCTAGTTACTTTTCAAAGAGTCTGCTTCTGAGCGGAAACCTTCCTCCTGCCATGTGGCCCAGGATTACTCTGCACCTGTACTGGGAAGGGCCTCATTAAATGGGGATTCTTCTCCTGCCTAACGGGCGGGTTGGCTCCTCCAAGCGAGAGCAGCTGTTAATGAGGCCAGGGTCCTGTGGTCGTGCCCTGTACGTGGTGGTCAGCTGGGTTCTTCCAGGTGGCCGTGAAGAGCATCTCTAAGTCGGGCACCCCGCAGGCCACCCTGGTCACCAGGGCCCAGCCGGCAGCCACCATCGGCGCCAATATATTCCTGGTCCTGGTGTTTCCGCTGCTGAGATACGGAAGCAGCATTCTGCACAAAGGATTACGCTGGGCCCTCCGTTTCAGGGACTGTGACAATTGGCTGACCAGGGCTGCGCTCGTGGCCGACCCAGCAAAGATCAAGCCGGAGCTGGGTCGCCTGCAGCACTCAATCAGAGGGATGCTCACAACCACCAAGGGCAGTATTTAAAGGCCGCAGACATCTGTAAGTGCAAGGGGAATTCACTGCTCACAGACAAAGGGGTGGGGTTTTAAGGCGTAAGAATCATGAAGTTTTACCTACCACTTGGACTTTTCTCCCAAATTCGAGACTCTTTCATCCAACTGCCTACTGGACAGCTCCAGTCGGGTGTCCAACAGACATCTCAGACTTGATGCCGAACTCCTGCCCTCACCACGACCACCCCCACCATGTGCTCTCCCCCATCCCCCCTTCCAGTGGCTCAGGCTGACACCTCATTCATCCTGAACTCCTCTTTCCTCAGTAGCTCACATCCAGTCTGTCCGGAAAGCCCATCAGTTCCACCCAGGAAACATACATCTTTAATCCCTTCACCGCACCCTCACCCCCGTCCACTCCTCCCACACTGGTCCCCACCACCGTACTGCCCGACACAGCAGCCAGAGCTCTCCTGTTAAATCAGAAGTCAGCTATTTTCACTCTCCTGGTCAACATCCTCCAGGAATCCTCGTCTCATTCCCATAAAAGTGCAGGTCCCTCCCAAGATCCATAGGCCCTACACGGGCCCAGAACCCTTGCCCCAGTGCCTGCTATCTCCCTGACACCTCTGCTGTCCCCTTGCTCACTGCTCGAGCCGCGCCGGCCCCTGCTGCTCCGCCAGCACCAGGCACACGGCTGCAGCGGCTCTCCCTTCGCCCTGGGCCACGCCTCCCCATGGCATCTGTACCCGCGTACCCCTCACCTTCAGGACCTTCCTCAAATGTTAGCTTCCGAGCAAGGACCTCTTTGGTGACCCCGTGGAAAAACCCATCCCCCACACTGGTGATCCCTGTCACCCTCCCCTGCTTTTTCTGTATAGCACTTAACAGCACAAACTTACTGTATTTTATTTACTAGCCTTGTCTATTGGCTGTTTCTGTCTCCTAGATTGTAAACTCAGGGGGGGCAGGGATTTTTCTTTATGTTCCCTGCAATACCTCCAAGACCTAGAAAAGTACCTGGCCTATAGGAGGCCCCCATAAGGATGTCACGAATGAATGAATGAGCTGTGAACCTTGCAGCTCGTGCGTCAACACCATACTTCTATAGCGCCCTCAGAGTGCACATGTATGAGCGCACGGGTATGTACGTTTTGATCCCTGTGTGTGAGGCCACTCCTGTCTGTCCTTGGCTGGGTCTATCCACCCATTTTTCCATTCTCTCCCAACGTGGATACTCCCCTACGGAATCTTCACTGTCCTCCATAACAGCACGGGGCCAGGCTGGGCTGACTGAGAGTCAGCTTCCCTGCATGGGGACTTCCCTCAGTCTCGAAGTCATAAATGGGAAATTCCCACAATGCTCTTCCCTGTTTCCAAGCGTCTGCTTCCTCAGGTCACCCTCTACACCCTTTAGCCAGCTGTTTCTGCGTCATCTCCAGTTCGTAGTTGTCCACTGTGAGAGTATAACGTGACAGCAACTCCTCAGCCATCACTGCACTGGGAATCGTCAACGTTAATTTTCTTCATTGTGGTTAGAACATTTAACACGAGATACACCTTCAGCCAATTTCAAATGCACAATACAGTACTGCTCACTCCAGGCACGGTGTTGTAGAGCAGACCTCTAGAACATAGCCATCTTGCATCCAGTGCTAATGTTTGGAAGGCAGGCACTGTTACGATGGGCTCAATAACAAGTAAGGACTACGAGGACCATTTTTCCAAGGAGTATCACAAATGATAATGATTATCAGCTTTCTCTAACAAAGTAAAATATTTACCCTTGATTCGGACGTTCCCAAAGTTCATGGCACCTCCAAATCACGAGGAATTATTTCAACACCACAAGAGGAAACAAAAAAATTACAGACAAGGGAGATAGACAGACAGACACCCTGGGGTATTAAAAAAAAAAAAACCCAAACAGAGTCTCTAACCTCATTAACCTTGAAATTGAGTAGAGTTAAGAGAAGTCCACAAATACATTGACATTCTGAACACCACTTGGGTCAAAAATCAGATTAGACTTCTTGTAAACTTCAATTTACCTGGCGGCTTTTCAATAAATGTCAGCCGGGCAGAAATTCAATGGAAGTGATTTGCAGGCTCCTGTAATCCAAAAGTGTGTAAATCTCCCTAAATGAGGAGCTCTCCTTCAGGAAACAGGAATTCTCCTGTCACCAATTAATTAAAATCCAATGATTCCATCCCATCCCCTACTTGGCCCATTGTATTAATTACAACAGCTTCAAAATCTTTCTTATAGACCAATTGCTCTATAGTAATTAGGTCTCAATCTTCAGTCAACCACAATTAGGAAGGATTATGTGGATGTAACTTCTCTGACTTCTCCTTTTGCTGATTATACCTATTCGAACACCCCTGAAATTCTTTATGTGGAACTAGACTACACCCGTCCTGCCATACTTTGATGAGGAGAGACTAGTTCGGTCCGGAGGAGCGAGTATGTACCATAATCGGCATGAAATAAAAGGGACAGCGGTCAAGAGCTGGCTCTGTTTGCCCACAAGGCGGTTCGTCCACCTGGTTACAGGATGCACACACGAGATGGTTCAGGACAGGGAGACACCTCCCTGTCCAGGTGCTGGGAGGGGAACACGGGGTTCACACGTACCAGCACACTGAACCTGCCCAGCGCTCACCCCACATCGACCTCAGCTTCACAAACGGGTCCACTGTGCATGTCCTCAAGGAATGAAAATGATTCCAGATAATGATGATATCCGAAGTGAGTCAGCACCAGGTCAGACCCTCGGAGGAAAGCGACCGTTAATTGGCCTAAAACAATAGAAGGAAAGGTGACATCTGTTTTGGTGGCTGAACCATGCTGCACTAATGAGGGGCTCTGTGGCTGTATGGTGGCCGTTCAGGTGGCTGAACTTTGGCACCATGAGAATTCCCCCTGCGCACCCAGCACCCCTGGTGGGGGGGGGCGTGAGCATCCTGGGAGACTGAGCACAGGTGGGGGCTCGGGCCTGATATCCAAGCAAAGAGAAATAAATCCCTACTGCAGCTCTGAACCTTCGAAGCCAGTGCCTGCAAAGCCAGTTTCTTTGAAAACTCCGTTCAGTCTTAAGGGAATAATTTGTCTGCTTCCTCTGATGCAGTCTGGCTGATTCACCCTCGTGAGAGATGCTAGGAGTTGGGACCACGCTTTCTGAACACAGAATGAGAGCATGTAATTGGAAATGTGTGAGCTTCTCGTGGGAACCAAACATTCAAAGTTGGGACTGTCCCAGAACATCAAGGTCAGCACGCCTGGGAAGACATAAAAAGAAGCCGTTGTCTATATATAACCAGTCCCTAATTCTGCCAGACTTTCACAGACTTACACTCTCTGTCTGGGTCTCTAAGTTCTGGACCATAACTCATTCATTCAAACGTTCAGTTAAACGTATCCGAGCCCATACTGGGCGCAGCTCTGTTCTCGGCACTGGGGTCAGTGACGGACAAGGCGGGTGAGGCTCCTGCTCTCCTGAAGTTTATATCCTAGTGGAGACAGGTCGATGTGGGGTGAGCGCTGGGCAACAACAAGCTTGTAAGAAAACAAATGAGGCAAGTATTAAATAATGAGAGTAACTGTCATTAATGAACTTCCCTAAATATTTCCAGCTCCCCGTTTTCTGGACACAGGAGAGGACTGCATTCCCAGCTCACGGGACATTGGGTGGAGCCAAGAGACTAATTGTGACCAGCACATTTGGTGTGTCCCTTCCACGCAACAGCACAAGTCTCTACTGCCCACTGCCACCACCAGCAGCAGCTTCCAAGGTGAGACGCTGTTTGGGTCACTTGAGAGACGACGGTCAGATTCCCCCAGCCGAACTTCAGTGGGAAAATGGTCTGAATGAGAAAGGAACCTCTGTTGTTTTAAACCACCGAGATGGAGGGGTGTGTGTCTTAACGGCATCAACTAGCCCGTCCTGACTGATGCAGATACATGCAGAGATGAGGACGAAATGCAATAAAGTGGCAGGGACAGGGGCCGTCAGATAGAACCATGAAAGGAGCCATCTCTGAGCAGAGCTATCTGAGAGCTGGGATTTCAGTGGAGGACAAGGATCAGTGTTCCAGACAAGGGGAACAGCAGGGACAGAGGCTCTGAGGTGGTAAGAAGCATGTCCTACACATGTGTGCTTACGTACACACTCACATGCACACCTGCACCCTTGCACAGACATATGAGCACACGCACACGCGCAAAGTCACGGCAGGAGTGATGAACAGGGGGCAGAGGGTGGCTGAGCCACCTGCAGACGATTCCAGGGCCAGCCTCCATCCCAGAGAGACAGGCGTCAGTGACGCAGCCCTTTCCACAAAACCTCAACGTCCCAGCGAGGGGCAGAGCTCTCCAGAGACTGGCTGCGATGTGGACTCCCCCCACTCCTGGCTATAAGACCTAACCCCACCCAGTTCCTTATTAGCATAAATTAAAAGAAAAACGTCCAGACTGCTGAGACGAGCAGCGTGATAAGAGGTGTGTCAGTTCCACAGCCTGCAAGCCGAGGCCCCGAGCCTGGGCGCTTTCTCGCAGTGCCCCTCTGGGGAGCTGGCCTGTGCACAGCACAGGGCCAGGGGAATTTGTCACTCCCCCTTCCCTCCCCTACCCCCCCGGTGCAGGCTCTGTCACTGCCAAATGACACACAATGAGATGACTTCAGAAATGTGATCACAGGGTCACACTGAGAAAGTGGTAGAGATCTGGCTCCAAGGTCATGACTAGAGTATGTCTTTTATGAAAAAAGCAGAGATCTAATCAATTATACTGTTCACACCCTAAAGAGTCTGCACTCCTACACGGAGAAGGGTCTTCGCGGGCACAGAAAGAAAGAGGGGTGGAGGGCACTGGACACTTGTGCTTCCTACGGAAGGGATTCTGAGTGAGCAGAATTAAGCTCTCCGCACGTAAAGAGCACCTGTCTGAGGAAGGAGACAAAAGAGGACGGCAAGGGGCTGATGGGGCAGGGGAGACGGTACGTGGGGTGGTCCTGGACCTGGACAGCGACCCCAATTAGCCCCTGGACGGCCCAGTGCTGGAGCCACAGCATTCCCTCGGATATCTGGCGAAGCTGATTTAAGCTCCGTTCTGCTTGCAGCTAACACACTGATGTAATACGACAGCATTAAAGTCTATCATGAAGCAGAGACGCTGTGTTTTATGATCCACTAGTCATGAGTTTACTTGCCTCATCATTTCAACTGTGGTGACTCCCACTGGCATTTAAGCATATTTCAGTTGATAGATGGGGAGAGACCAGTAGAGCCATAAATCAGTATCGACTGCCAGAAACGCCTCTCTTCTTAACGCCTCGTACTCTCTTCCGTGGGCAGCCTAATGTTTCCAGAAGAAAAGACCCAAGTCGGTGTGAATCCTCCCTAAAATGCCTAAATGACAACCACTTTACCATGACCCATCTCCCAACGCCATGCTACAAGCCTGCCTTGAAAATTCCAGGGAGACCATTCTCCCATTTTTTTCTTCTGTTTCAAAATTCAGACCTAAGTGGCTAGCATCCCAGCACTGTGCAAACAAGCGGAGAGCCTGCAGTCGGTTTCGGGAGGGCACGACACCGTGCTGCTACAATACAAATGGATCAAAGCGAACGCACCGCCTCTGGCAGCCTCTCAGCCCTCTTTCTCTTTAAATGTTCCGAGAAGTCTCTTTAGCCAGTGCAGCGAAGTATTACATTTCTTAAAGGACCTTACATGGAAAGTCCAAGACGTAGCCATGAACAGCCACCAAAAGAAGGCTCGGCATCCTTCTAACCCCAGCCTTTTTCAAAATGTAGTGACATCAGCACACACGTGACACAGGAGGGGATGGTCTCTCCATTCTGCCCAGTGTCCTCACAGGGGACTTGTTCCCAGAAGAGATGAGCAAACCCAGACGTTTCTGCTGCTTCTCACACAGCACAGCGTAAGCCCCACAGCCCAGCAGATCACCAGCGGCCCCCCCAGGAAGCAGGACTCCATTCATATTGGTCCAGTGCGACAGGACCGATGCAGGGAACATTTGATTTGCAGAGGCATAAGCCGGGTCAAGAGAACTAAGAAAGGGGGCGCCTGGGTGGCACAGCGGTTAAGCGTCTGCCTTCGGCTCAGGGCGTGATCCTGGCGTTCCGGGATCGAGCCCCACATCAGGCTCCTCTGCTATGAGCCTGCTTCTTCCTCTCCCACTCCCCCTGCTTGTGTTCCCTCTCTCGCTGGCTGTCTCTATCTCTGTCCAATAAATAAAATCTTTAAAAAAAAAAAAAAAGAGAGAACTAAGAAGGGTTGTTGGGGAACTCAGAGATGAGCAACAGCGAAAAGCTGTGACCACCCGAGTTTGAAGGGTTAGCGGGGAAATAGCGTTCCTGCGGCCCCGGGAGAGCTGGAGCCCTGGTGGGAAGCAGCCATCGCCAGAACCAGGCAGGAAGGAGGATGTACCCTGACCCCCCTCTGCTGGCCTTCTGGTCTCCTGCCAGGCCCCAGCATGGGCTGAGCCCAGCCAGAAGCCAGCAGCAAGGGAGCCCAGGAGAAGCAACCCATTGGCATGAACCACCCCCCAAAGTGCACAGCAGAGAAGAGTGCAAGGAAGAATGGGAAGTGGGGCCAACAGAGGAGAAGCAGCACACCCGGTATGCAGGGTCCGTGCGGCGTGACCCCAAGCTACCTTCCAGGCTTATCTCCCATACGCCGCTGCGTGGGCTTGGCAGGGTGCCGACCTGCTGACCTACACTCTCCAGCCCTCTCTTTCACGCACGTCTCCAGTGAGAGATTCTGGGGGAAGTTTGGGGACAGAAGGGTGATATATGGCAATACTGATCCATTGCAAGTTTTCCCTGTGGCGAATGTCCTCCCAGAGCTCTTTCCTGCCTTCGCCTGAGCAGTCACTGACCCAAGAATGCCCCTGCCACCATGCTTCCAGCAGTCTGAGGAGACCTCTCAGCGCCGTGGCGAGGACTGAACGGGCCAACATGTGGAGCACCCACGAACTGTTACCACAGATGTCCGCCTCTCTGTCCCTCTGTAAGCGTTCCACTCTTCACGCTCTCGCAGAGCACTCTGTGCTTCCCCTTCGTACACACATCACAGTCCTCTCTCTGCCTGCACCCTGCAGGTCCCAGCCACTGCCCCACCGTGGCACATGGAGCTGCAAGGGGCCACCTGGGGAGGGGGACAATCTGGAAAGATTGGGGGATGCAGGGGCACAAGATGGCTGGTAAGGTGGTGCAGGAAAAGCAGCAGCCCCCCATTTCCCCCTCCCTTCCCCTGGGGTTTCAAGAGACATGTCCACACCACTGCTGCCAGATGCAGGACGCGTGCAGTTAGCTGTGTGAACAGCAGGAAGCAGTATGGGGAGGACACTGCGAGGAGCGACACAAGGCTATCCAGTAGTCACGTCAAGCACGGAGGAGGGCCCCCAGATTTTAATTGAACACATCACAGTTTGTACAAAGGGTCGGAGACCCCGTTCTGCTCCCCCGTCCCGCGAGGTGGTGGTGGCAGCCGGGGGGGGGGGGGGGGGGGGAAATCC
>NC_048229.1:4277820-4410755 GCF_002007445.2 Ailuropoda melanoleuca
AAATCTCAGAAACTCGGACACCAGAACCCTGTGACTACCGGCCACTACCACGCCAAACGGTCATTGGTCCTCCTTGATTCAATTTGCCCCCTTTCCCGTAACTTCCCTGAAATCCAATTTATTACTTTGGTTTAGTTGTCATTCTGACAGCTGGCTTTCTACACTCCCTTTTACTCCAACCCTTCTTCGCTGAGAGAGGGACTGACTTTACCATTCCTGTTCATTAAAAATGGTCTATTTTAAATATTTCTTCCAAGGTGGCCTCAGGTAAAAGCTAAAAAGAAATCTCTTGGTCTTTGATGCAGGGAGAAAACTATCTGCATTTTCTGCCCGTGTCAGACCCCCACAGTTGAATCAGACACGTACTGACCCACCGAGTCAGTGGGCCATACAGCACCTGGGGAATGGACTGAGCTCGATTGGGTTCACGCAGGCCAGTGGCACCCACAGCAGAATATCCCATGCTACTACTGACTCACAGGTGTACCTGCAGCCATCCCGGAGAGCGTGGAAGGGAAGATACTGGGCTCTCGACTCTTAGAGAAGTATTTTGAGATGTGAGGACCAACGGCACTGAGCGGCATTGCCTGAATGTGCAGCGAACCGTACGATGAGAAGAAAAGCCAAACCAGCCTCAGTGAGTCTGGGCTTCAAAGGAAACTTGACTGACACAGACCTACGAGCTCAGGATCGGTGATCACTCAGACAAGCCTACCTGGGCTCATCGTTACCTTGGACGGGATGTGCATTTAGTTATTTACTGCCATGTGACCAATTATCCCCAATTTTGGCAGATTAAAACAATAAACATTATTTTGCAGTTCCTTTGGGTCATAAATCAGGGAGCAGCTGAGCAGAGTGGTTCCGAGTCAGAGTCTTCTGTGAGGCTGCGGTGAGGACGTCAGCTGGGGCCGCATCATCTGAAGGCTGGGCTGGGGCTGGAGGATCTATTTCCAAGATGGCGCACTCACACAGCCGTTGGCGGGAGGCCTCGGTTCCTCATCAGCAGTCTTCTCCAGAGAGCTGCTGGAGTGTCCTCATGACATGACAGCTGGCCTCCCCCAGCATGCAGGATCCAAGAGAGAAGGAGGAGGGAGGGGTGATGCCTTCAGTGACCTAGTTTCTGAAGTCACAAACCAATACTCCCATCGGAGCGCGGTTCTTCAAAGTGAGTCACTAAGTCCCATCCACACTCAAGGGGAGAGAATTCAGCTCCACCTCTTCCTGAGAGGAGTATCACAGGAATGTGTATACCTGTTCTAAGACTACCACAGGCCTCCTGAGCAAGCATCAACAAGAGTCGAACTCGGAACTTTGAGGTTGGACATACCTGGGTTCGCGTCAGCCTCGTGCCATTTCCTTACCGGGGTTTAACCTCTTCACAACCCAAGTTCCTCATCTGCAAGTGAGGACAACAATACCTACATTGCCTAGTTATTGTGAGAATCTAATTAGATGCTATATGCAACATATCCACCATAGTGCCTGGTGCATAGAAAGAATGTAATTCATCATGATTAATACCTTAATTACTATGAAGAATAAAGGAGAAGCATTTGGCACTCTTTGCACACTTAATCGGTGATGTGACCCCCACCATAACATAACTAAAACATCACAGATGGATTTATGTAGCTAAATAATAATTCTTTTCATTTATAACTGAGAAGTTTTAAATAGTGCCCTAAAAATAACATGAAATAGGGTCTCTGATGTCTCCAAGATGCTCTGAGCTATACTATGACACAATCAATGTCCAAATTTCATACAAATTCACAGGTGGGTTCTGCCATCAAAAGATGTCAGAAATAATTGAGGGTCATACTTCAGCCCTCTTCCACCTAGGACCATTCAAACTGGCTGCCTCCTTTTTTAACAGAAATAAGTTAGAAAATTTTGAGTATGATATTGTAGGAACTTTGGCCCAGGCACCCAAAATACATGCGTCCAATATGATACTAATATTTACACTGACAGCACAGACTTTGGGCTACATGCTAGCTGAGTGGGTAACCAGAAGGCTCGTGCAGACAAATCCAGACACGAGTAAAGAGATGTCTGCATAGGCAAATGGAGATTGTAGATGAGACACTTTAGGACAAAAGTCTTTCAGAACCAACATCGGCTGGGGCGGGGGGGAAGCGGACTGGTATCTATACATACATGCTGAAATGGGGTTTATCCCTTTCAGTCTCGTTCCTGCTGCTAACCTTCTCAGTAGACTAGGATATCACCTGCAAGTAAGGAGAGCGTGTCCTTCTCTTCCAGTGGTAGTACTTAGGCTTCTGTGTCGTGAGGCATCCCAACGGACTATCCAGCCGCCAGCCGTGGGTACAGCCAAGGCCCAGAGAAAGAACACAGCTGAGCCCAACCAAAATGGCAGAGAGATAATTACGCAGGAAGCACATGGCTGTTATCTCAGACAACTTCCCAGTAGGGTGATTTGTTCAACAGCAGAAACGGATACGTAATCGTCACAACTCCTTCCTGCCCCCGCCTCAGCCCCTCGGCTAGACCCTCAGTACAGTGTCAGCGCAACAATACTAGCACACCTCCCCCTTCTTCTTCCTAACCAGGATTTCCTATTTAATAAAATGTTTATTTTAGAGCTCTGGAAGACACTGTCTATCAAGCGAGGAAAGTTCCTTCCTATGTCAACTTTGCTAAGAGTTTTGGCATAAATTACAAGCTAAAATAGAAACTGCTCTCATTCTGTACGCGCTGAGCAGCCCTTTCCAGACAAATGGGAAACTTTTTCTAGCAGACCACTTCAGGAACGTATTGAACAGCTAACAACAGAGGAGACAAGACCCACACACAGAAAGGACTTACGTAATGACACAGGACCGCACGTGATCAAAAGATGAATACAGAAGGCATGAGCTCCAGTTCAATAGAAGTTCAGAGGAGAATATGAACTTATTGGGTTTTTTTAAAATAGATGATGGGAAACACGTATTGTGGTGAGAGCAAAGCACGAGATGAAGACCCAGCATAAGGCCAGAAGATGACGAATAAGCTTGACAAGAGCGTGAGAGCAGTCCTGCACGTTCAGCTCGCCACTGCTTCTGCCGGGGTTCGGAGGCGGGTCACGCCTTCCGTGCTGCCTTGAAGTTATGTCTCCACATACTGACTAATGAAATGTGGGTGGAGGTCATGTGAGCCAGATCTAGGCCTGGTCTTCGAAAACATCCTATAAGATCTTCCAGAGTTTCCATGGAAACTTCAAGGGTGGCATGGCATAGGACAGAAGCATAGTTTCCAGATGGCACAGGCATAGGACAGAAGCAGCCAAAGTCCCTGACCACTACTTGAACTTGGGTGCCGCTATTTGGATGCAGCTCAGAAACTCCATGCAGGCCTCGCCGGACTGCGTCAAGCCGCTGAGATATGAGGCTATTTGTTACAACAGCTAACACTAATTATCCTCACTACTGCAAAGAGCTACAAAGGGCAGAGTTCAAGAAATCCAATAACTTGAACATCCTGGTGAATTCCTCGGTGACCAGCTACTCTGAGCTAGACCCACTGGACTGCAATTCCGGCCTTCGACTTCCTATTTTCAGAGACAGCCTTCATTTTTGGAGCTCAGGAAGAAAGAACCTTATTGCATTTCCTGGGAAGAGCGATGCACTTGTAATAAACCTCCTTCCACCCAGGCTGTTGGAAAATGGGGTCATATATGCTAAATAGTATTTTCAAAGTGAAAGGTAGAGAACAGACGGAAGATTTCTGTTCCCAAGCAGACTAGAGATGCGGCGGCCCTCAGTACTGGAATCCAGACTCCTGTGGTTTCACCACAAATTTTAAAAAAAACAACAGCAACAATCCAGTAAGGGAAATTAGCACAATGCTCCTGGGGTGGTGCACCTTCCTTGAGGGATCTTCAGATTGTCCAGGTTTTCACTCAATCCCTCACCTTCAGCTAGCAGAATAACACAAGCAAACCCCATCAAAACTGACCCATCTCAAAGGAAGACAGTAATTAATTCCAGTGAAGATAGTAAGTCTTTAAAAAAAAAAAAAAAAAAAAAAAAATCAGGACGGTCGGTAATTATGCACATTTGTCTCCTGATACCAGGAAATAGAAATTTAACAGTAACCACACCCTCGGAGGATTCTCACAGCACCTGAAACTTCCGAGTTAGAAGACAATTTTACTCAATGGCAAAGCAACGTCCTGGGGGTGCAGAGGCTCCGGAGGCATGATCACAGGATGTCAGGCCTCTGACAGCAACTCTCAAGGCCTTAGAACATAATCTTGCAACGCGTGCCATGATCCTACAGGCCCAGAACTGTTTGCGTGGACAGCAGACTGATGTTAAAACTCACCACTCCGTTCTACTAAAACCTCAACAATATGTTTCTTGGTCAAACCATCCTGACTTGCCCCAGGTCACACAGCCGGCAAACAGCAGGGTCAAGATTTGACTCCAGAGCAGCTGAGCACCAGCATTACTCTGTTCCATAATTAGTTCGCTATAACGATACCCTAACAACGAAATGCACTAGCACTACGGACACTACAGTGCAATACACACTATAATGAAGCAAGGATCACACCTGGTATTACACCCACTCGCTCTTCACTGAGGAATCATTCTAGCGGTCTCCTGACCTGCTTCTCCTTGCTCAAAAAAAAAAAAAACTTTAACCAGGCAGGTCTCAGGACTCAGAGGAGTACAGCGTAACGTAGCCATCAATCTATTCCTTCCAGGGGTAATTCTATGATTCCCTGTACCATCACTATGCTGCTCATATCTGTCTTAATACACACGTGTGCACGCGCGTGCACACACACGCATGCGCACATTATGATCCTGGTCCCAGGCAATTCCAGTGTTCTTGCCAATACCCACACTGAATGACAAACAGATTCTTCAGTAGAAAGCTACTAGGAAAAGAAAGGGAGAGAGAGCAAGGCTAAGTCTGGGCTGTAACTGGTTCTCAGAATCAAAGATGGAGAGAAACAAGCATAGAGCAGTTCCATTTGCAGGGAGCCGACTGAGCCAAGAAGCCACAGGGAGATGGGTGGGCTCTCTACTGATCAGCTTGCCTAAGCTCACCACATTTCATGCTTAAGATTCTGACTCCAGAACCCTCCCAGCAAAGAGACCCCGAGCTCTGACCTCACTCAATGGATGGGTCTACTATAACTTCAAAGAACTCTAAAATGGGGTCCCAGGAGTAGTAGCATTGCTCAATTTGATAGAGGTTTGTGGAGTACCAGTAAGTGCCCAGGACTGGGGTTGGCCTAACAGGTAAGAAGAGAAAAGAGACCCAGGTCTGGCACTCAGGACGGTCACCAAGACGCCAGGGCGGGGGGGGGGGGGGGGGGGGGAGGGAGCTGGCCCCAGGGAAGCTGACTGCACTGTGCTCTTATTTCTGGTCATGGTAGCTCAGAAGACTCAGTCGTGAGTGCGGCTGGCAGGGGATGCGGCAGCAAAATGGGAGTGCAGGTCACGGGGAGCTTTGTCAAGGAGAAAACGGACCGAAGCAGCTTCTCACTTTGCAAGTCAGAGTTATGAACGTGCACTTAAGAAAGAAGACAATTTGATAGATCCTTAGTTAATCAGAGTGCTCAAGGGGGAAATACCCAGATTGATTTACTGGGGATTTTTTAAAGCCTATTTTTTCTCTTTTTGTGAATAAATTCTGGACTGGCCTTAGTAGAAAGTCTAGCGACCTTGAACTTGTGCTTCCCCTTCTGACAAAGGAGCTCTGCACACAAGATGTCAGAGCCATGACCCTGACTTTCCACAGTGAGTCGGTTAGGGATTTTTGGTTGTAAGCAACACACTTCCTCTGAATAATGTATGCAGAATGTGGATGTGGGTAGCATAATGAATTAACAGGCTCATCAGTTGTACAGATAAAATGAATACACTCACACTGTCTTCTCCAACCTTGCATCAGTGCACTCAAGATTCAAAGTCCCAGAGAGCGCACCTGGTTGGCTGACCATTGGTCATATCCCCACAGCATGGTCAGTGCAGGGGGGGACATCATGTCCCCACCCATGGTGCTCATGAGAAGAGAGAGGAAGCCCCCGAAGGAAGTCAAGTTGGTGCTCCTAAAGGAAACACGTACAGACGCCCAGTGGCCCAGACCTGGTGATGTCCTCACCGTGCACGCGGAAGGTAGAGAAGAGCTGGTTATTCAGATACCGCCCAACAAGAGACACGGGCTGTGTGAGGGTACTTTTGGGGGGGCTGTCTGCTCAGCTCAGAGCCTACTTCCCTGAAAAAGATTCTTCGAAGGTTTGGACTCCAGCAGCTATGTCTGTGCTGGGTGACCCTTCCCCTCACCCACACCTGATTGGACCAGAGCAACATCTGACCCATGGGGCTAGCAAACAGCCAATCAGATCTTTTTTGATAAATTATGTTTAGAGACCCAGAGAGTAAGACCGAGAACCCCTCAAACGGAAATGAGTTTTGAGGAATTCCCTCCTCACAGGGCTTTGGAAATACCCTTGGTTTTGACCTGCCTGGGGCCTGGTCATTTGGTGGCCCTCCGGATTTCATGATCTAATCCAGTATCCTCCCAAGAAATTCCCCTCTTTGTTCATGCCTGGGTTCGCTCCTTCCCAAAGCAATAATCCCTGTCTAGCCCAAGATAAAAATTTCACCAGACCTCAGCTAAGCAGAAGACACTTACCAAAACACCTGGTGTTTCTCTTTGCAAAAAACAACCCAATCAACAAACAAGACCAAAATGCTTTTACCTACACTTTAAAAGAAAGGAAATTAAAACTCTAAAATGCCCAGATAAGAACATTTGAACTTTACCCCCCAAGACCTCAACTGACCAAAGCTGTAAGGATAGAAGAGTCCCAGTATCAAATATATCATAATTTTGCCTCCGAGTGGGAAGAGAAAAAAGGTTTAGGTTTCTTGGGAAAAAAATAAAAGGATTTTCTTGAGAAAGAAGAATCCATTAAAGGAAGAGTTAACTCCCTTCACTAAACAGTTCTTCGGAATTCTCTCTTACAAGGAAATGGGTGGATTGAGCAAGAGAGAGAGAATATGCATCGTAACTCAGAATAATTGCATTACTTGGCTGTCTTCATGGCTCAATTTTCTCCCGATAAATGTTTTAAATTATGATAAGACCAGTTTTGAGTTTGCATCTCTTCGTAATCCATTCAGACACCTCTAAGTGAAAGTGAAAATATATTGTACTCTAAAAACAAGATGTACATCAGGTTTGATTCGGAACCCGGGGAGAAGTGACGTGTGCGGCCAATGAAGACATAAATTATCATTTGCATGGAGCTGCTGAGGGCCTGGTGCTAATAGAGCTGGTGTTCAATCCGGACCACGCCAATGCATTCCTGCGCCTGACTCCTGAGTACCTGGGCATCTTTTCCAGAAGTGTTCTCAGCATCCATTTACAGCAGGCTGCTGGGCACCAGCAGCTACAGACATGAGTGGAGAGGAAGACTCCACTTTACGATGTCCCACGCAAATGCCTGCTCGCCGACTGAGCCTCCACCCTGAGGATGGAGCTCAGGACTCTCTGAGCCCCCTCACAGCTGCGTCTGTGACAAAGGCCAGCTCTAGACAGGTCTGCTTCCTGGAAGACCCGTCCCGGGTGCTGTTCGAGTCTGCGAATTAAGGTATATGTTATTACTAGTTTCAAAAGTCAATTCTGGAAACAGTTTGGCATTTCCTCAAAAGGTTAAGCACAGAATTACTATGAGCTAGCAATTCTTTTTTTTTTTTTTTTTTTTTTTAAAGATTTTTTTTTTATTTATTTATTTGACAGAGATAGAGACAGCCAGCGAGAGAGGGAACACAAGCAGGGGGAGTGGGAGAAGAAGAAGCAGGCTCATAGCGGAGGAGCCTGATGTGGGGCTCGATCCCATAACGCCAGGATCACGCCCTGGGCCGAAGGCGGACGCTTAACCGCTGTGCCACCCAGGCGCCCCTGAGCTAGCAATTCTGCTCTGAAAACAGGCACTCCAACAGATACGGCCACAGATGTTCACAGCAGCGTTCGTTACAACAGCCCACCCGTCCGTCCACGAAGGGGTGGGTTAAACAAACTGAGCAGTGTATCCGCTCAACAGAATAGGATTTAGCCATAAAGAAGAATGAGGTGCTGACACCAACCACAGCGGACGCACCTCGAGAATGCCCCGCTGAGCGGAAGGAGCCGGGCACGGAAGGCCACGTGGTGCATGATTCCATGTACACGAAATGTCCACAACCGGTAAAGCCACAGAGATGAGAAGCATATTGCTGGTTCCCAAGGGCCGGGGTGGAGAATTAGGGAGCACATGTTTAAAACCTTCTGGAACCAGGGGCGCCTGGGTGGCTCAGATGGTTAAGCATCTGCCTTTAGCTCAGGTCATGATCTCCAGGTCCTGAGATCGAGCCCCACGTTGGGCTCCCAGCGCAGCAGGGAGTCTGCTTCTCCCTCTGCCTCTCCCCTTGCTTGTGCTCTCTCTGTCTCTCTCAAATGAATAAATAAAGTCTTAAAAAAAAATGTTCTAGAACCCGACAGAGATGGTGGTGGTACAACATTGTGAACATGCTAAATGCCGGAGTAGTTCACAATTAAGATGGTTAATTTTATGTTATGTGAATTTCCCCTGAATAAAAAAAAAATCATTTGCCTTAGCAAAAAAAAAAAAAAAAATCAATCCTTTCCATTTTTACAATAAATAGGCTCACATCAAATTTGTCTTCTTTTAACACTTTTCAATCACCCCCACTCCCAAACTCAAACTCAAACACAGCATTTTCACTATAACGGACAAAAGTAGGTAAAAAGGTGACGGGTCCAACCAACATCAACTTAAAAACCAGAGCAAAATTTCCCAGCCATGTTTATACTCAAAGATTTATAACAGCTGCAGTTACACGACAGAGAAGATTGATCCATGTTTCAAATGTTTCCTGGATGTTCTAGGAACAGGAAACAAGACCTTTTCCTTCTCACCATCACAAGGAAAGGTAGACGGAGAATTAGCCTATTTCCTCTGCCTATCTTCTCAGTCGGGCAACTATTTAAAGGGAATACATATATCTTGATACATCTTGTTATATAAAATAATAAGATAAAGTAAGATACAATAATGATGATGACAATGCTAATGATACTTTTATGGATTAATTAGGAGTCAGGGGCTGTGCTGGGTGTCTCCCCCTGCACACATCCACGAACGCATGCACACACACACGTGCACTCATCCAAACAGCCCTCTGAACGTGTCATCCAGGTGAGGTGATATCTGCCTGTCATCACCACCTTCCCCCAGGTAATAGAGCCAGCCTCCTTCAGGGATCGACTTTTCCTGAGCTCTGTCCACAAGGTTCATGCCGGGCTGACTCGGCCCCAGCTCCACTCAGGTATGGCAAATCAGAGCCCATTTCTGGGACTTCATGTGGAGATCCTGGGAACAGGTACCTTTCGCAGGTGGTTGTCCAAGGCCAGGAGGTGAGGCTGGAGCTGACAGCAGCCCTCTACCACACCGGGGGGAGAGCCCACCTACAGGGGGCACCAACCCAGGATCAAGAGCACCCAGAGGCTGGAAAAGGGTGTGTCCAGACAGCAGCAGTCTCTCCAGATCCAGCCGCTCCTGAAGCCAGCCCTGCCCTGCACGTGTCAGTTAAAGCAGCCAATCATTTCCCCTTGTGCCGAGCTCGGTTTTAATTAAGTTTTCTGTTACCCCGAAAAGAATCCAGATGGAAACACCAGAGATTAACCAATAAAGTAGTGAATATCTCTTTCGATAAATCAAGTACTCAGTCTTGGAATTCGTTTCAAAAAGATCTAACTTTGTTTTGGTTTTTTTTGTTTTAATAATTGTCAGAATAAGGAGCCTGGGTTTTTCTTTAAGTTCCTGGGAGTTACAAGGAAGAGCAATCTGGTTTAAATCTCTGTGCTAAGGCAAACGGGTCTTTTAGGGGCTTACAGGAAAAAATTCTTTACTAGAAATCTACAGATAAACCCCATCTTCCTTACTCGGACAGGTCCCTTGAGAGCGCCCAGCCTTGCAGATACCAGGGGAGCACGTGAAGACATGTTTTGCTTGAAGCCCGGGTGTGGACGTGACACTGGAAGGTCCATAGTAGGTTCTCACGGAGGAGATGCTGACTCAATCAACATTATGAATGCAAATTTATACAATTTATGCAATTTATGCAATCGCAATGCATAAAAACCCACTCGTTAGTTAGGTTATTCCATATTTATTAGTTACCTGTTATATGCCAGCCACTTTGATAGTTGCTGGAATTCAGTGGGTAACAAAATAAGCATATTTCCTATCTTCATGGAGCCAACAGACTCTCCTGAGAGGAAAGTAAATAAGATACACTTTCAATAGTACATGACGTGCGTGCTTACAAACGGTGCTAGCGCAAACGCTGTGGTCCTACACAACGTACCAGGGAAACATGAACGGGAGGGGGAGGAGGAGGGGCTCTGGAGCTGAGACCAATAGAACGAGGTGAAGAGGGAAGGGAAAGCATCCCCGGCAGGGGGACAGCAAGTGCAAAGGCCCTGAAGTGGGAACGAGCCAAGCATGAAGGGCACCGTGAGCAAAGGCCAGTGTGTATGGAGCACGATGGGTAAGGGGTCAGGGGTGGGGTGGGGGTGCCCCACACACCACATTCACTGCAGCTTTAAGTAACACGCTCACTCGTAGAGGAGTTCTTCTAACATGGGTTCCAGAAGGAGATTGTAAAGGATCCATATCTGCCCCGGAAGACAAGCTACCTCCTAACGTCTGTGAGCAGAAGCTTCCCAGCCGTACACCCTCAGGTGCTGGGAAATCAGCCCCACGCCGCTGCTGAGGCCACGTCTCCACGGAAAGTAAACCACGGAGTTTCTCCAGTTATCTGCATAATTCATCCCTCCACAAGTCCTTGTTTCCACCCCAATTTGCCTTCCAACGGGGGAACCCTGATACCGCTGCTCTGTCTCCTCCTTACCTGAGAACCTCGGGGCCAGGATGCCTGGAGAGCCGACAAGCATTTACTGAGTACCCACTGTGTGTCGGGGGCTCTGCTAGGCCTGAGACCACAAGGATGAAGGAGACGGGCCCCTGGCCCGGAGGCACTGCAGAGTGGAGGCAAAGAGAACGAGCCATGCACTCAGACCCAGAGGGAATCCTGCCCAGACTCTCCCCCGCCTGGGAGACACCCGGTCACCGAGCCTCCCCAGGCCTCCATGTCCCCATAAGTGGCAGGGGGCCCTAACAACACCGGCCTCAGCAGATCATTGTGAGGGTTAGAGAGGCCACCTTGTGACACCCTCAGCACAGAGACAGGTCCACACTCCGGACTGCCGTCCACAGTTCTTTAAAGGCTCTTGCTCCCAGAAACAACTCAGACATGCTGCCTCTCCCGGCCTGAGGGGGTGCTGCAGAGCCCATGCGGGGGCTACCTGCTGAGCTCCCCCAGAGCCAGGGGCTGAGCTCCCCCAGAGCCAGGGGCTGTCCTGGAGAAGAAACCCAGGCAGTCCCCAACCCAGGTCACCCGGGCCTCTGAGGGAGAAGGGGCCATCCAACCTTATTGCCAGATAGGACCAGGAGTGCGTTATATGCCATGGCGCTGAACTTGTGAATTCTTGGCGTCTGTTGGCTTGGCTGGAGGGCTTCAGGGCAGTCTTGTAATTCTGGGAAAGGCCAAGTTTTCACTTGGACCTTCAGGGCCCACCATGGCCATGCCCCCCACATTGGGCAGGACTCTGGCCCTGCCACATAGAGAGATGTTCCACTCTGCAAAATTCCCCAGAAGGAGCACCGCAGGCTAGCCGGAATGATGAGAACAGCGCACGCTGATGTGCCCCATCCTTACCCGCAGGTGGGATGACGGCCAGCACCGTGGTCATGGTGCAGCCACTTCCATCCTGGTGACTCCCAGGCCCGGGCAGGCTGGCTGCACCTCAGGCACACCCAGGGCCGGCTGGGGAGGGGGGGTGCCCACAAGCTCAGCAGAGCCCACCAGGACTGCCTTCCCCCTGAGGCTGCTAGGTGAGGAGAAACTCAGAAGCATAGGGACCCCAGAGGACTAAGGTGGGGGACCAGCTTCCAGAGAGAAAAGTAGGCTCCAGCTCACCAAGGGACTGAACCACTTCCTGCTCTGACCCGTGCGCACATCCCACGTATGACCCACGCGCAGATCCCATGTATGACCCATGAGCAGATCCCACGTATGACCCGCGCACAGATCCCACGTATGACCCGCACGCAGATCCCACGTATGACCCGCGCGCAGATCCCGCGTATGACCCATGCACAGATCCCACGTATGACCCGCGCACAGATCCCACATATGACCCATGAGCAGATCGCATGTATGACCTGTGAGCACATCCCATGTATGACCCGTGAGCATATTGCACATATGATCTGTGCGCACATCCCATGTATGACCCGTGCTGTCCAGGTTTGCTCCTCACCTCATTTTCAAAGCTGACACTAACTTGGGACTTTTCTTTGCAACCTATCTTTGCCATTTCTTTTCCTCCAATCATGAAAACCAGCTGAAGACGTTGCTGAGACACAGCTCTTACAGGAACTCTGGAGCACAGACCGCCTGGTAGAAAGGTCCCACGTTGGGCAGGGACGCCAGGCCCCAGAATCCCTGCCGTCCACAGTCGATGGCTGGGGGGGGCTGCCTGGAAGAGTGGCCTTGACTGAGCCTGGCAGCTGAGGGGGACCCTGAGGCTGGTGACAGCTGGTGGCTGTCACACACTGCTCTCCTCACAGCAAAGAGCACGTTCTCCCCTGAAGGGGGATGCAGCAGCCCCTCCGAGCTGTCACCAAGCTGTGAGTACAATCCACAGCACAGGAATCCAGTCTGCCATGGGCACCAGCTATCACCAGCCAATGGCATGTAAGAGCAACACAGACCTTTCAAAAATGATAACCGAAAAACAAAACAAATCCAATTTAATGGTGAGAGTTACACCGCGTCCGTGCCTTGGCTACGGCCTGCTGTTGGACAATGTGTCCGAAAGCATCTGTCTTCACGACACACCAGAGAACCTTCTGGGGACACGGATGAAGGCTCTCCCTCTAAGGCCCAGGGCATGGTGCGTGCATTGTGATTCCACGACACCGCACACAATTCTCTCGTGGAATTCATAGGAAAACGGCTTTTATTTTACAACTGAACATCCCGCCCCAACTACCTGGCAGATGTTTCCATAAGCAGTCTCAGTTGAAGGATTCCTCCTGAAATGACATGAAATAAAACCCAGCAGTTCACCCCTGGGCTGGAAGCTGGCGGACCTGAGTTCCAGTGGATACCGCACTTTAAAACTGTACCTTTAAACATCAAACTTTAAAATTTCTGTGCAGCCCAGTAAACCACCCACAGAGTGAAAAGGCAGCCTCGGGAGTGGGAGAGAGTATCCGCAAAACATGTGTCTATAAGGAGTCAAAACCCAGAATGTAACAAGAATTCCCACAACTCGACAACAACAAAATCACAATTCAATTCAAAAGTGGGCAGAGGACTTGAATCGACATTTCTCCAGAGGAGACATACACACGGCCAACAAGCACATGAGAAGATGTTCAGTGTCACTAGTCATCAGGAAGAGCCAAATCAAAACCATAACGAGATGTCACCACTCACCCACTAGGAAGGCCACGATCCGAAACCCAAAACCCAATACCATCACGGGAAATAACACGCATTGGCGAGGATGTGGGGAAACCGGAAGCCCTGTGCACTGCTGGTTGGGGTATCAGATGGTGGAGCTGGTGGGGAAGATAGTACGGAGATTCCTCAAAAAATGAAAAATAGAATTATCGTGTGACCCAGCAATTCCACTGCTGGATATATGCCCAAAAGAACTGAAAACAGTATCTCAGGGAGATTATTGGCACCCTCATGTTCACTATAGCCTTTTTCAAAATCGTCAAGAGGTGGAAGCAATCCAAGTGTGCACAGATGGGTGAACGGATAAAGACAGAGTGGTGTATGAACACAATGGAATGTTATTCGGCCTCCAAAAAGAAGGAAGTCCTGCTGTGGTACAGAGTTTCAGTTTTTCAAGATGAAAAAGTTATAGAAATCTATTATTCAAAGTATGTGCAATTAACACTACTGTGCTGTACGCTTAAAGATGGGTAACATCACAAATATTACGTTGTGTGTTCTTTACCGCAGTATAAAAAGCAACTCAAGGGAATATATTGGCTCCTATGACAGAATATCCCCAGGTGGGCAGACTGGATCTGGGGCTCAAACAATATGATTGGGACAAAGTTACTCTCTGTCTCTTTGTGTTGACCCCACATTCAAACAGCATGTCTTCATGCAGTGGGATTTGGGAGTTGGGTCCGGTCCCCATTATGCTCCTGCTGGCAATCTCAATGGAATGAGAACCCCCTTCTCCAAGCTGTTCACACGAAAGCCCCATGCTTGAGCCTCACTGGCGAGGCTTGGGGGACACGGCCACGCCTTAACCACACCGTGTCTAGAGGAATGAAGTCATCAGAGTGTCCATCCCTAGGACATGTGGCCACACCGGGGACGAGGAAAGGTGAGAGCCCACCCCAAATAATACAGACTGAGGGTGGGGCGAGTGGTTCCCCTAACACAGTAGGAATGCTCACCCTACGCATGTCCAACAGGAAATTATGGTAGCTCCCTGGACAGACACCTGCAGCAACTAAAGAGGTGTCTGGACACTGTATCAACACTAGCAAATGAAAAGGTGGACTATGAAAGCACGCTGTTTTATGTAAAAATACGGGTGTGCACAGGTAGGTATGGACTGGCAAAGGTGGTCATGTGACCTGCAGGTTCCCTACCGCACACCAGGCCCTGCGTGAGCTACATTCCACACGCTGCCTCATTTTAAGAACGTGAACAAGAAAGAAAGTGATCTCGTTGTTTAGAAACACAGGGCTGTTCGTCTATTTCTTCTGTGCTACTTAGTCGTTTGGTGCGATTACACTGTTGTGTAAGTAAAAGAGAAATCATGTAATCATCACAGAAGGAAGACGACACTATCCAGGACACACACGATTCTCCCGTTAATGGGGTAGAACCTGAAACCATTGGAAGAGACAAGAAGGCCTTCCCACGGCATTTATCATCCTTCTTAGTTTGTCTGGGGTTTTTTTCATCAGCTCCCCAGTGGTTGGTTAGAAACTAACTGCAGTGAAGGAAATCCATCGGTCCATAAAGCCACGTTTGTTAGCGCCCCCTCAGCCCGACAGGCAAGATGACCATCATCACCCCTCGCACATCGTACTCCAAACAACTCTGCCTGGAACGCACATTGGGCTTTCCCACCTCTGAGCCATTGCTCACGCTATTCCTCCTGTCTGAAATTATTTTCCCTAATTATTTTCATCTTTCCAAGATGCACCAAATAAAGCACTTCAGGGCAAGGAATAAAAGATGGAGCTAACATGCTTAAAGCACAGACATTCACACCCACTGGGATGGCTTTAATAAAAATTTAAAAAATAAAAAATAAAATAAACAGAAAAGAGATGAACGAGTGCTGGATGTGGACAAGTCTTTGCCGCCGGGAATGTAAAACGGTGCAGCTGCTGTGGGAAATGACTTGGAGCTTCCTCAGTTAGAGAACTACCACATGATCCAGCAACTGCACTCCTCAGTGTATAGCCAGGAGAAACACAAACATTTATCCACATAGCAGTTTTGGGGGGGGTAGGGGGCTCTTCTCTTTCCCAGCCGTAACAGAGAAGTCTTGCTGCTGGTCCTTCCGGGACAGAGCTGGAGTGCGTGCCCATCCCTGCATCACGCACGGCAGGCAGGTGCCGGGTCAGCCTCTGAGATGTCTTCTGTGATCCAGCAGGAAGGGGTCATGGGTCCCTCCTTAGACCGTCACTGTGCACTTCAACTTTAGTTGTTTGTTTACCTGTACGACCCTGAGCTCCTAAGGGCAGGGACTATGTCTCCCACCACTCGCTACCCAGACTGAGCCCTCACGACTCACTGCCAACAGAAGTTGGTGGTCAACATCGGCAGGGCCCTGGGGGCGGTGCGGCCCCTGCACAGGCCCCTGTCTGGATGGCCGGCAAGGCCAATGTTCAGGTTCTCATACTCCAGCACTTTCTTCCTTTCTCCCCAGTTGAAAGAACCTCTTTTTCTACTTTCAGCCACAAGCCCGTGCAATATTCATAGTTCAGAAACTCCAGGCTGGTCACGGAGGTGAGGCTGCTTGGCGTGAGTCATGGAAGTTGCTCTTGGGGAGCAGGGCAGAGATGCTGGGAACAGGAACGGAAGCCCCACAGGGCGGGAAATGAAATCTATTACCAGGCTTTCCCCTGCTCAGGCTGTCCTGGTGAGACCTACCCGTCAAAGACTGGGTTCCATTTTCCCCTCCCCACTAATAAGGGACAGAGCAACCTTCATCATGCCAGTGGCCACGCATCCCACTAAGCAGCTTGCCCTTGGCTGAAGTGACTGTCCGCCGACCTGAGGGGGGCCTGACTTCACCCGATAAGCAGTGGGAATAAAGGAGGAGGAGCCAATGGGTGGCCCAGCCCTGTGGGAAAAGTTGGAGTTAGGGGAGCGATGGTGAAACTCTAAGGAATTGTGAAGTGACCCTGCACTCAATACCCTCTCTACACAGGTGGCTCCCTGAGCTCTATCTCCAGGCCGGACCTCTCCTGTGAACGGCAGACCCCTGCCCACCTACCTCTATGGATGCCTACCAGGCATCTCACAACTGTGTGGCCAGAGCGAGTCATGTGACTCCATGAGGTTCCCAGACCTGGTCCTCCCTCCATTTCTCTTCATGCCCATGTTTGGCAGTCCATCTTCCAGCCCCTCAGGTAAAATTCTGTCATCCTTGACCCTTCTTGATTTCTATCTTTCAAACACAATGGACACAAAATATCAGCAAAGCCTCATCAGTTCCACTGTCAAAATATTCTGAGCATCACTCCCTCCCCTATGGCCCCTAAGCCAAGTCAGAAGCCTTTCTCACCTGGACCCCCACGGGGCAACCTCTTCACCCATCTCCTTGCTCCTGCCTCCTCCCCACAAGTGATCCCCCAGAGGCAGCCAAAGATGTCCTTTGAAAATGTAAGCCAGGTCGTGTCACGCCCTCCAGTGATTCCCCTACTCATTCAGAATAAAATCCACACTCCTCACCACGGCCTACAAGCCCCATAAAACGAAGACTTCACCATCACCCTGGCCTCATCCCCCAGGACCGCCCCCCCCCCGCTCACTCTTGCTCCAGTGACACAGCCAACTTCCTTTGGCTCGTTCAACACGCCAAGCAAAGCCCAGCCTTAGGGCCTCTCCAACAGCACCTCCCTCTGCCTTAGATGCTCTTTCTGGAGTTAACCACATGCCCGGTCCTCCCACTTCCTTCAGAGCCCCTTTTCAGGGAGGTCTCTCTGCCACCTTATTTAAAATAGTCATCCACCCACCCCCACTCACAACCACGCACATTCCTCTTCTGTCCGTTGTACGCTTATTTTTCTTCATAGCACTTACCCCTAACACAGTTTGCATGTGTGTGTGGGTGTGTGTGTGTACATTTGTGTGTGCATATATATGCTCCTTCTCCATCAACAGAACGGACAACACAGACCTTGTCAACCTTGCCCTCCACTGCGTCCTCAGCCCCAAGAACAGATCCTGGCACCAAGTCGATGTGCAATAAAAAAAAAAATGACTAAAGAGGCGCCTGGGTGGCTCAGTCGTTAAGCGTCTGCCTTTGGCTCAGGGCGTGATCCCAGAGTCCTGAGATCGAGCCCCACATCAGGCTTCTCTGCTGGGAGCCTGCTTCTTCCTCTCCCACTCCCCCTGCCTGGGTTCCCTCTCTCACTGGCTGTCTCTCTCTCTCTGTCAAATCAATCAATCAATCAATCAATCTTTAAAAAAATAAAAATAAAAAATGACTAAAGGAACAAATGCATGAACAGCACACAAAAGAAAAGGACACATTAGCCGAGGACGAGGCTCTAGACCTAGGAGGAGCCACTGAATGCTGAGATCACACCTGCAGATTTGTGATGAATTTGTGAAAGGCCCAATCCAACAACCAACGAGTAAACTCAGAAAACTAACCACTATGAAAACTAATCCACACTAAGTTTAAAACGTCTGGATCAACTGAAAATGACAAAAAATCCGGTGTGGGATCTTAACGAAACTCTGGATGACTCTGTGACTTCACCAAAGATGGAGGCTCGTGCCGTTAACTCTTCACGCCCGGGTGGCTGAACACTTAGTCCCGTGTTAAGTGCTGCACAAATAAGGTAGTTCTTACGACACTGGCACTCACAACAGTCCCGAGGCACACATTACTGTTATTGCCACTTACAGATGACAGAAAAAGATTCTGAGAGCTAAAGCTGCTTTCCCCGGAGACTGTCATGCGCAAGTTCTCCAAGTTCCTGCCCTTCACTGATATACAGAGCGTGAGAAGGAACAAAACACTCTCAGAAACACTGGCGGGACATTTGACCCTTGCACTGACCCTCTGAGGTGGAGTCATTCATTCAGCAGCTATTTGAAGGGCGTTTATGGTGCTCCAGACTATTTCTAGGTGCTGGGGATATTACAGTAGTCAAAGAGCCAACAGGGTCCCTGCCCCTATGGAGTTCACGTTCTAGAACAGAGAGACAAGTGACAAATACATCAGAACATAATTTCAAATTGTAATTGCTACAGAGGAAGGAAAACAGGCTGATGGGAGCGTGACTAGCAGAGAGGACAACTGTGGATCTGTGGTCAAGAAAGGTCTCTTCTCGGAGGTGACATTTGACCACAAGGGGCCAGCCATGCAAAGATCTGCAGAGAGTCCAGATAGGATTATATTACTATTTCATCATATATTATTACAGTTGATAGCATTATGCCATGTCTCAGGTAGAGATACTGAAGCACTCTGCTGGAAGGAAGGAAGAAAGGAAGGAAGGAAGGAAGGAAGGAAGGAAGGAAGGAAGGAAGGAAGGAAGGAAAGAAGGAAAGAAGGAGGGAGGGAGGGAGGGAGGGAGGAAGGAAGGAAGGAAGGAAGGAAGGAAGAAAGAAAGAAAGGAAGAAAGGAAGGAGTTGGCCAAAATCAGACTAGTGAGTGGAAGCCAGGATGCGAGGGGCTAGTGCTATCTGATGTCTAGTCACATATATCCATATATGGATCCTGCAAGCAATTTTTAGAGACCAGACAAACACTGGCAGGACCAAACAAGGAGATTGAGGCCATACAGTGGCCTTGGTGGTGCCAGCACATTTTCATGGAACATAGGCCAACAGGAAGAGGGAGCCCTTCAGCTGGCACTGAAGCCTAAAATCAGGGCATACAATTTAAGGGGGCACCAAGAACACATAATAATCAAGATAAATAAGGAGACAATGGGTTGACCAGGTGTCCCAATTACTGGGTTGACTAGATGCCCCTCTAGGAAGCTGGATTAACCGGACAGAAGGTGGTGCTCACCAGAAATGAGACGAGGAGCCAGAGTCTGTCCATCCAGGTGGGATTCTGGGCCGGTGGGCCCTGAGGTGGTGGGGACCCAGGTCCAGGACTGCCTGGAATGACGTGAACCAGACTCCCAGACTTTCCTGCTAGCTCTTAAGCAATTTATTAAGTTGCACGAGACTCTGCCACGGAGCAGTTCATGTCTAGATACCAGCTAGGCCTACAAAGGTGTCACATATTTACAGTAGAGGAGTTCGTGCCTTACCTGCTGAAGGCATTATTTGGTAGCTGCCTTGTTCTCCTAATTGACTTCATCAATTAGAATAATATCAACACTAGTTGAAAGTGCCAGCACTTTTTATCATGGGACCTTGCTGAAAATAACAGGTAAATTACAATCTTAAATTGCATATTATTTTCAGACGATTTCTGATCATCGGGAGAGGAGTGAGACATGTGACTCTACAAGATGTTTCTGCAGAAGAATTTTCTCATTCCTCAGTTCTCTTTCTATCAATTGGCCAGTAATAGCTTGAAACCAGCAGGGATAATACAGGGCGATCCCTAGACTGAATTTCACTTGGTGAGGACAGAGTCGGTGAAGCAAAGGGCCAAGAGAGGAGGGAGGTTTAACACATAATGAACAGGAAGGTGGTGACGACAAATGCTCCACAAGGACACAAAAATCTAACCCAAAACAGTAACACAGCAGAGATGACACAAGCCACAGTGGAAAAACTGTAGGACACAGTTTGAAATGCCTGGCACTTGACTCTCTGAATCAAACAGCCAGATGACACTTTAAGGGACCCACCTGCAGGGCTATAAACTGGCTCTTTCCTTTGCCTGAATAGCTTTTTCCTCCAAATTCTGCAGATCTGGCTCCTTTTCTTTCTTTAGCTTTCTGACATCACCATGTTCCAAGGTCACTCTTCTCAGAGACGAGGTTTGGTACCCTCTCTCAAGCAGCCTGATCTACCCCGAACTGTCTCAATTCTTTTTCATTTGTGTCATAGGATTATCACTCCCTTAAATGATCTCACTTATTCACTTATGTGCTTATTGTCTATCTTTTCCACTGTCTTTTCCTGGTGATGAGGAATCCCTGTCTAACCACATTTTTGTTCTATATCTAGTACCTACAACAGCCCCTGGCACACGGGAGCCACGCAGGTAATATCTGAATGAACCCACTTAGGGCCACCTGGGGGGCTCAATCAGTTAAGCGTCTGCCTTCAGCTCAGGTCACGATCTGGGGGTCATGGGATCGAGTTCCACGTCGGGCTCCCTGCTCAGTGGGGAGTCTGCTTCTCCCTCTCCTTCTGCCCACCCCCCACCATGACTTGTGCTCTCTCTCTCTCAAATAAATAAAAATAAAATCTTAAAAAAAAAAAGAATGAACCCACTTATTTTACCTATTAGTAAACTGAGGCCCATAGATGTTAGGTAACTTGTCCAAGGCCACCCAGCCACCTAGTGGCAGAGCTAGGACTCTTCACAGCTGGTGGGTTTGATCTTCAGGATTTCTGGACTGGGTCCTGGTACTTGGGGTCCTTGATGCTGGGATTCACCGGAATGCTGACTTGGAGACACATGAAGATGACAAAGATGATCTATTTTTACACAGTCAGGTCGTGGAAGCCAGGAAGAGATTAACATTAAGGCTTTTCCAAAACACAAGTGTCTCACCTACAAAAGATGGTTTGGAAATGTTCCTCTTTCATAAATGACACTAGCAAATTGGAAAATCATTTCAAACCAAAGGGCACTGTAGAGTGTAGCCAATAAAAGTGAGCAAAATGTCATTAATGAGCCACGGTGACATAGAGACACTATTCTTTTTCACAGCAAAACTACTGTAATTAAGCCAGAGCATGCCTGCGTTATTTAGCAGAATAAATAATTAGCCTGTGCCCTTGAAGCTGACTGCTAATTTCGGTATTGGGCTAATACTCCTGCAGTCTGGTTTGCAAATCAGTTCCACAACTCATGCCCAGGGCAACTCAGTTACCCTTGCATACAGCAATTATAGCCAACATCGAAGTTGCCCGGTGCACCTCAGACCACACAGTGCAAATGATGGTTAATCGATGCTCAGACTGGTTTCAGTTATAAACAGCAGAAAGGGGAGCCATGGCTACTTTCTGCCCATCCCCCAATCCAAAAGCTAAAGAGACAGGTGGTCTGGTCCCAACCAGACATTTGACATTCTGGAGTGAAATATCAGTGAAGCTAGGGACCGTGAGACAGGTGTATTTTCAATCACACCACCTCATGTGCCCAAGAAGGGCAAAACGAATGTAAAACCCAGCCAGAGATTTCTCGCAAGAGGATGGAACTGGGCTGGGCCCCGAGAGTGGGTGAGGTCTAGAAGGGCAGACAGAGGAGGGGACCGTGCTGGAGGCCAGGAGAACAGCACAGAGATAGCACGGGATCCAGGCTTGAGGAAGGGTGGGGGAGCCACTTGCTCGACCCGGGGAGGAGACCGAGGGAATAGGTGTGGCGTGCACAGCAGAGCAGCAAGAAAATGCCGTGGGTATAGGATGTAAGATGAGATTGGAGGCTCCAGAGAGATAAGACACCACAGGGTCAAAAGCCCCTTCAGCAGATAGTGGGAAAGGGCCATTTAAAAGCAATTCTCAGGGCAAAGCTTGCAAACTCATATGAAGATGTGCTGCCCTTCCGGGGTTAAGTGTCCACAGTTGAAAACTGAAATATTTTATATCAACTCCACACATCTGGATGTGAAACAACCAAGAGGAGATCGTATGGCCCTGGGCCCAGTTCCTACGTGGCCACCAGGGGCTAACACGGACAGCACCTCCCGGGGAGATGGGGCTCATGCTTGCAGCCCCCATACCCCCGCTGTGTTACACAGCCCACTTCCGGCCTCCCGTCATCAGCCACGTGAGTATGTACTTGAGCGGCCCTGACGGGAGGAGTCTTCTCCTGCCGTCCGACTCAGGGGCTTCGTGTGTGTCTGCGTTCGGAGAACCCACAGCCCCATTTAAAGAAGATCCCACATTCCCCATTTTGGGTGCTCTGATCTAACTTTGATATTATTTCTCATGAAGATCACCTTCCTGGTCGCCTTTATTATTCAAACGATCAAGGAAGCCCTTTGCAATAAGCAGCCTCATAACTCAGATTGTTCTCCTGGGGAGAGACCCACACCCCGTCCCTTTGTTTCATGAACGGAAAACAAAGGGGATGTGGGAAAATATGAAAGCAAAAATAACTTTCTGAGAGGCGCAGAATTTTAAAGAGCTTTGTCAAACTTTCCGAATGAAAAACAACAAACATGATGTTCCATCATCTTCAAAAATAGTAGAATTAAAAGATACAAAGAATGGCCAACATTAGGGGTGTCTGCATGGCTCAGTTAAGGGGCTGCCTTTGGTTCAGATCATGGTCTTGGGGTCCTGGGATCGAGTTCCAGGTTGGGCTCCCTGCTCAGCAGGGAGTCTGCTTCTCCCTTTCCCTCTGCAACCCCCCCCCCGACTCAGGCACACACTCTCTCTAATAAATAAAATCTTTAAAAAAAAAAAAAAGAGCCAACATTAGATTTTGTGAAAATTCTCCAGATCCTTCCTTGTGAGCAGGCAGGTGCTAGTCCTCCAAAAAGTCGTTTCTCTTCAAAAGCCAGCACCAATGACATGCCCCAACGATGCCGGCCCCAGTGATCTCAGAGGGACTCGGTTCTATGTAATCGTATGGCTCTGGGCTATGGACTGAAACAACGGAATATCCCCCTGCTCAGAAAGAGGGGAGCACTTGATGTGATACTCAAATAGCTGAGCAATACCGTTCAAGAGGAAAATGGACTGAACTGGAGGAGAGATGACGCATTTGGTTTAATGAGAAAAATTCAGATGCATTCTCATCAGCTTTAGAAAGACGTGCTTTGGTCAGTAAGAGCTGGGACAAGCAGAGAGGATACAATAGGAGGCTGCAGAAGTGGCCTCTAGAGGGACTTGAGCCAAGAACACAAGTGGGCGCTTCCCCAAGAGTAGATGGGGGTCCCTCTGCTGGAACTAGGAGGCAGCCTTCCTGGTTGCTCAGGGTTCAGCCCTCTCCCCCTCTTAACGAAACACGTCTGTGTCGATCTGTATGGTGCTGTGGAAAGAGCCTGGGGAGATGAGCTGGCTCCACACAGGGACGGGATTGATGGGGTGTTCTGGAAGGGGCTGTGCAGCGGACAAACAGTGAGGTCCTGAGATGTCAGTCGCATGCAAAGAGGACCATGCGCTGTTTGGCCACATATTCATGTCTCACTGATGTGGTGCTCGGGCACACAAAAATCTAAGTGCTCACAAATCCTCACTGCCTCATCTGGGCCATTAGGGGTATCGTGGAGAGAAAATCAATACAACCAGGTGAGCAAGGATAGGGCTCGTTCTCCCACTGGGGCGGCTTTTGAGAACAGGTCTTCCCCTTCCTCTCTTCTTGTTTGGCCTCTGATTCCCAGGTCCACCTAGGCCACCCCACTGCTGCTGCCCAGTGTGACAAGGGCAGGACCCACCTCTGCCCGGACTCCCAGTCCCAGGCACCCTCAGAGGTGGGCCCTGGTCCTCACCCAGCTGGTCTGAAGGCACCATTCCCCAGTCCTGTAGGAGCTCTGAGGATTCTGCAGCTTATGGCTCCCCAGTTCCTGAAAGGTCCCACCCAAATCAGATGGCCCTTGCTGACCTCCTGGGGGCACAGCCTCCTTCACTTCTTTCCCTAGGGGTCTTGATTTGTGCCCCCTATTTTCTGTCTTCTGCCCAGTTTTCCCTGTTTGTGGAGGGAGAGCACGTCCAGCCAGTGACACCATCGTGGGCATACGCCGTGAGCTATACTTTAAAATAAATACACGTGAACTAGGGCTTTTATTTCAGCCCCGTCCCACGGCCCACATTTTAAGCCTCAGGGACACCTCCGCCTCCTACCCCGTTCTTGTCTCCCACATAGAATCTGTCCCCGAGGCCTGCTGCTTCCAGCCAGGCTCCTCTCTTGAATCTGTGTCCTCCTCTCTCCCACTCATCAAATCTTACTGAAACTGCCTCATGACAGGCCTCCGCCCCCTTCTTCACCCCCCCTCCAGAGTTTGTCCTGAGACACACACCGAATCACACCATGGCTCTGTTCCAACCCCCACCCCCATCCCGTGCACAAAGCACCTCTGACTCCATTAGGAGGACATGCGGGTCACATCTCCACACCTGCCTGTCCGGCCCAGTTCCTGCTATTCCTATTGCACATGCCTGCATGTCTCACCCGCATACCTCTGAACCATGCTCACTGGACATGCACATCTATGGGCCTCTGAATGATGCTCACTGCATGTGCGCACCTGTGAGCCTTTGCTCTGCCTTTGCCTCTGCCCCAGGATACTCTTCTTCCAGTCTTGTCCTCGGAGACACCTTTGGTATCACCTGCAAGACCCTCTCACAAAGCCACTGTCCCTCCTCTCTCTTGCCCTCCTTTCTCATCCACCTTAAGCAGGCTGCCAGCCTCGAACACTCGGAGAGCAGGAACGGCATTTTATACATTGTGCCCCCCGCCCTGACTCCTGCCACGGTCCCACCCAGACCACATGCTCACAACTGGCTAAACTGCATGACGCTGCAGTGAGCGGCAAGAGCTCACAGTAATTAATAAAGAAATCAGGGACCCCATTCCAGCTCTGAGCACAGGAGACCAATTCATCCTCCACTGCAATTCAAACCCAAAGTGGCAGAACTAAATTGGCAAACACAAGCTAGGAAAAAAATGTTCAAGCCAAGCAAAATCAGGAGGAAAAAGGCAGTCTTGAGGGAGGAACTAATGAATCTGTGAGAAGAACATGAAGAGGAGAAAGTAGGAGCTGAAGACCCACTTCGCAGCCTTCGCAGCCTCCGGTCCCAAGGCTTGGGTTTCTGTCACTTGCTGTTACGTGCAGCTCCATTACCAAGGGAGAGAACAAAGTCCCCTCTGAGCCACGAAATGCGAAATGCGTGTGAACTTCAGCAAGGCAGCGGCAGGGCCTCCCCCAGCCCAGAGCGCCTGCGGGGAGGCTGAGGGCAGATGGTCTGTGGGTCTCAGGCAGGAGAAGAGACGACCGTAAGGGAAGAGGGACAGACCGGGCTTCAAAGAGGGGTTCTCGGCTGAGAGAGCAGAGATTTGGAGTAGGAATTAGAAAACATGTATTTTGCTACAGAAATTATAAATAAAATCCAGAAAGTTCAGACATGGGATTTGAAGGTCCACAGGAATTTCGGAAGCCCCTGCCATGTGCCAGCCTCTGAGGACACAGGATGAGTAAGAACCAGTCCTTTCCTTGGAGGAGCGCAGAGTGATTTTAGGGGAGAGACCCATGAATAAGGGTGATGTGATGCAGTGTGGGGGCGGCAAGTCTGAACCAGGCTCGAGACACGGGGTGAGGGGGTGAGGGTGCGTGCAGAGGGGCATTAATGAGCCAGTAGAACAAAAGTCTTTACCTCCATCTTGCCCTCACAGCTGATGGCTCTACAGCAGGCGTGGGGGCAGGAACAGCCACCCGCCCCTCCCACAGTCACTGGCTCCCAGGGACCAGGTCCTGGTAATCACAGGTGTCCTCCACGGCCCTTCTAAAACCCCAGCCCCTGGATGCTTCCTGCAAGGAGACATTTTTAGACCGCTCCCCGGGAACAGTTTTAGGAGCATCAGAAAAGTGCAGTTAGGAGCACACAGCTGGTGATCAACAAATGCACATTTAGCTGATATGGTCTGGGGTTTTATCCTATCTTCTTGGGAAAGCTATCTCATTTTTGTAAGCCATAAATTGGCCCCATTTCGCCTTCGATCAGTCAAATAGGATGGGTAGGCCAAGGTGACAAATCACCCCAGCACTGAGAGTGGCTTAAAAAGTAAGTTTATTTCTCATGATGCGCAACCAGCAGGGATCATCTGGGTGCCCTGCTCCACAGGTGGCCAAACGGGGCCTGCCACCTGTTTTTGCCACCGAAGGGTTCCTGAAACACAGCTGTGCTCATCCATTTACTGCTTTTGTACAAAGCCTGCAAAGCCAAAAATATTTACTATATAGCCCTTCGCAGAATAAGCGTGTCAGTCTCTGGTCTACTGTGTGTCATCTCACTCCAGGATCAATCCCCTGGGGAAGACTTCCAGAAAGTTCTGCAGCAATGACTAAATGCTGTGGACTGAAATTGCACGTGAATTACCTGTGACTTCCAGTCATGACTCACTGGCCAGATATCTTCACGTGGCTCCGCCCAATCACAAGGGGATGGAGGCACAGTCGAATGACTGAGGAATTTTGTGGTGACCACACAAGCCTTTAGATTCTTTTTTTTTTTTTTTTAAGAATTCTGCAAACCCTTGAAAAACAATCCATCCCAGAAGAACCATGTGTGGAAGCAATCATTTTCAGGAAACCCAGAAAATAGTCAAGAAAGATTAAGGACACTTCTCAAAAAAAAGAAAAAAAAAAACCACACACACACACACTTCTCTCTTTGATCAGTACTTTTTTCTTATTCAAACCTCCAGGCACCAACATATCCTTGCAAATTTCTCCCAAACCCTTTAGGAGAGTCCTGTGTACCTTCCCAGGCTGGGCAGAATTTCAAGTCTGATTTACTTGAGTTTCTAAGTACAAGCAGGGATGCCCACAAATGTCCCGAAGTGACAGGCTTTCTCCTTGTCAGAGCTCAGTTCTGTCTTTGAACTCAGTCCCCCAGTTCCCAAGGGAGCAGTCATCTCTTGTGCTTGCTGGCTCCTCCCTTCCTCGCCTCCCTTCCCCTCCCCCTGGAAGGGTCTCTGTTCCCTCTCCTCCCATCCCTTCCATATCCTCCCACCCCACCGTCCCCACTCCCGAAATGTGCGGAGGCCTCTGCACCACTGCAGACTCCCCTCCCCCACCCCCAATTAGGAATCCCTCCAGAGTCCCCGTGACTCATCAATGGCTGTTTGTTGCGTTCTATTAAACTCCAACTGCTTATTTCTTCTTTTAATACATAGAGCACCTTCTGTTCAAATCGCTGGAGGGCCTTGGATGGTGAGGTGTATTTTAAGTTTTTAATGAGTCCGATTCAGCGTGGACTCATTTTAAGGTTTACATTTAAAGTTTTCTTATTAGCTTCACAGACGGAAAAATAAAAAGTACTGGTGCCTAGCATGTAAAGTTCCACCATTTCACCTAGAGATATGTCAGCTGCTATCGTGATTGAGAATGAGCATCGAAGAAGACACCACACACACTCGCCCAAGAGAAGCGGCAGCAAAGGCAACAGAAAGTGTTCAAACGGAAAGAAAACAAACTGCGGAGTTTAACAAGATCACCCAGAATGGAATGGTTTCTGTCTCCTTAAAACGATATTTATAAATGTTTTCCTAAGAGATAAATAAGCAGATTTCTGGATGACAGAAATGTTTTCTCTTCTAAGCTTTAAGCAAGATGTTTGCTATCACAGCTCTATCTTTGGAAACGCCTATCTGGAAGACCTCACATCACTGGAGAGGCCAAGCGAACTGCTGGCGCTTGGTTTCGAAACAGAGGGCTCACCGCATCACCTTCGCCCGTGGCGGGTCGCTGGGAATCACCAGAGACACCCCCACCCACCCGCACACGCACGCCCCAGCTTTATTTGGGCACCTGCTTCAACCTGCTGCCAGGAGCAGGTTCACGGTGGGAAACTGAGAAGAGAGCCACGGATTCAACGCCAGCATCCTATTTTATGCTTACTATTTTATTTTAGGTGCCAGATCAAGGTTAGGCAGTAGCGCTTTTCAGCTGTGAAGTTGTCATAATGATAACTCTGCTGCCTGTTTCTGAAAACGGAAATTTGGCATTCACGACAGGGCACCATCGGCATAGGTGGGTCTAAGCCAGAACCCAAAAATCTCTGCTCAAACGAGCCCTACTTGAAAGCTCCATTCAGCTCTCCAGAGCCATGTGCAGAAGCAAAACAATGGTAAATTCAGCAGAGACAAGAGATGTCTTCTGTTGGGCCTGGCCCCGTTCCTGGGGTAGGGGATTAGGACCAGCTGCCCAAACAGTAATTAACAAGACAGGGACAACCCAAAAGGGCAGTGTGATTGGCCGTGGCACAGAGACAGCGGGGTTGGCACACACAGGCTGAGAATTCCTGCCTTCTCTGGGGTTTGGTGACAGTCACCTGCCCTCATGAACTGGCAGAGTTTATGAAGCTAATGTGCATTTGGAATCTCCAAGAGTAGAATATGAATACTGTAAGCAATAAGAAGTATTTTCCAAATATATTTGGTCACCCACCCTTTATTTTGTTTTATGGAAGGCCTCTAAACAGACTAATATACTGAATATGACATTTGGGAAATAACTCTGCCAGAGAAGGTTTTCAATGTATAATTTACTTTTAGGTCAAAGGTCTTAAGCAACGCCAATACCAATCTTTTAAAAGATTAAATTTCTTTTTTTTTTTTTAAAGATTTTATTTATTTGACAGAGAGAGATACAGCAAGAGAGGGAACACTAGCAGGCGGAGTGGGAGAGGGAGAAGCAGGCTTCCTGCTGAGCAGGGAGCCTGATGCGGGGCTTGATCCCAGGACCATGGGATCGTGACCTGAGCCAAAGACAGATGCTTAACGACTGAGCCACCCAGGCACCCTAAAAGATTACATTTCATCAAGACAGAACTATAAAACTATGAGAGCCAGAAGATAATTTGGAGTTTGCAGATTAATGCTCTCATTTTGAGACAGAGGAAACTGAGGTTCAAAGGGACAAAATGTTTGTGCCTAGACAGACACACAGAAAGCTGGGTGGCAGCCAAAATTCTGATCTGTTTTCCCCTGATGTTCTACCCAGGGTTCTGCATCATTTCGTACTGAGGCGTCTTGTCATCATTAGGGGGGAAAAAAACTAGAAGAAAGAAGTGTGATGGGAAAAAGCAACAACTTTTATAGTCTATGAAAAGGTCACCAAATGCTCTCATTTAAAAGTGATATCATGAAATCTGAAAGTAAAATGCAAGCAGCAAGAACTCAAAATATATGAGTGAACAACAAAAAAATGTTTAATGTTGGGTTGTAAGTCACTGACGTGCAAAAAATAAACAGGATTATTAGGAAAATTATAGGAGACAAGGTTTAAGATTTTGGTAAGAGATATGGTGCAGAGTCATAGAACATAAGATTGATAGTGTGACTATCAGAAAATTTTAAACACATATAAGACAAAAGACTCCATAAAAACTGAATGGATATGACAAATTAGGGACAATATCTGGTACGTAAGTAAAGACTTAATATCCAAAATACATAATGGACACCTATAAATCAATAAAGATAAGCCCATAGCCAAATGATATGAAAAGGGATTTCACAGAAAAGGAAGTATAAATGTCCAATAAATATATTAAAAATGTTTGACATCGTTTGCAGTCACTGAAATGAAAATCAGAATATGAAGATACTATTGTCAAAAAAAGAAGATATTATTGTCTCTCACCAAACTGACTACATTTAAAAGATTTTATAATATCAAGCACTGAAAAGAATGCAAGGAAATGAAAACTCTCACACGTTGCTGGCAGGGTATCGATTAGTACAGCCATTCTGGAAAACAATTGGCTACTTCAAAATATTCAGAATATCCAAACCCCATGACTTGGTATTTCCATTTCCTGGAAACTTTGCTAGGAAAGCACTTAGAAAAGTTCACAAGTGACATGTGCAAACACAATGAACCCACCATTGTTGGAAACAGTAAAAATTCGTAAACGAATTAAATGTCCATTGAAACAGGGATGACTAACTAAGCCGTCATCCATCCCTATCATTGACTCTTCTACAGGTGTTAAAACAATGAAGATGGGAGACCACTGCTTTCAGGAATGATTGCCTGGATAATCCTAACCAGCAACCCTGAAGAGGACAAGAAAAACTGATCAAAACATAAGGGTGATTTACTGAAGGAAGCCAAAAAAGGAAAGAAACAAAAACATGAAAAACTACTGAACCAGATGTAGATGACAGAGGCCAGAGGAGATGAGCCTGGGATCAGAGGTTTCATTCTCTCTATGGACATTTGTCAATATCAGAGGGGGAAGCTGAGGGGATGACAGCTTTTGACACCTCACAGGGCTACAGACTCATAGTGAAGACACACACCCATACAGACACTTAAATTTGTTTGGGAATCCCCAGGGCCATATCATGGCAATGAAAGTGAGCCAAAAATGGGCTGCTACTCAGTCTTATTTCAAATCATGTCAGTCCCTGAAAGTGTGTCAAGATGATCTGAGTTTTCTCTGGTAACCTAGAATGCTAGTGCTCCTAGGAACCTGTGAAAGCAAACATAAACCCTCTTGGAGAAAGGTAACTTCATCTAAGGGCTCCAAGAATTTCCATGAACAGTTCCAAAAACACAGTGTCTGGTACATAACAAAAAATAACCAGACACACAGGGAGACAAGGTAATATGAACTGTCAAAACATGAATATTCAAAAGAACAGAGTATAGGGGAGCCTGGGTGGCACAGCGGTTAAGCATCTGCGTTCGGCTCAGGGCGTGATCCCGGCGTTGTGGGATCGAGCCCCACATCAGGCTCCTCCGCCATGAGCCTGCTTCTTCCTCTCCCACTCCCCCTGCTTGTGTTCCCTCTCTCGCTGGCTGTCTCTATCTCTGTCAAATAAATAAATAAAATCTTAAAAAAAAAAAAAAAGAACAGAGTACAAAAACACACCCACAGGGGAGTGTGATACTTGTTTTCAGGCATAGTCTTAGGTTTCTTTTTAAATATCTTAACATTTTATTTGGAAATAATTTCAAATTTATAGAGAAGTTGCAAGAATAAGAATATTATGAAGAACATCCAGACTTGCCTATTAACATTTTATCCTATTTATCATTTACATTGTTGCTTACCCTCGAACATGTCTATTCTCTCTCTCTCCCTCTCTCTTTCTGATTAAACATATGAAAATCAATCAATGTACTTCACCTTAGTAATAAGTTAAAAAGAAAACATGATCTCAACAAATGAAGAAATAAAGTTTGACACAATTCAACACAATTTATCCTCTCAGTAAAGTAGAAATAGAACAAAACTCCCTCAATCTCATAAAATACATCCACACACACACACACACACACACACACACACACACACACACACCAAAAAAACTGCAGCTAACAATACATTTAACGGTCTCTCCATAAGATCAGGAAGAAGGGAAGGTTGCCCAACATCACCATTTCCATATGACATTGTACTGGTGTTCTCAGTCATAAGGTAAGTAAAAGAAATAACAGGTATTCAAATTAGAAAAGAGGTAAACTGCCTCTATTAACAGGTGACATAACTGATCATCATCTATATAGAAAGTTTTAAGAAAACTATCAAAAAAGTTATTAGAACAATAAAGTGAGATTAGTAAAGTCACAGAATATAACATCCATATAAAAAGACAACTGCATTTCTAAATTAAAATTTTAAATAAGAGTACCATGTGCAGTAGCATTAAAAATTACTTAGGAATAAATGTGACAAAATATTTGCAATATCTGCATGCTAAAAACTATAAAACACTGCTGAGAAAAAATATATATAAGACCTAAATAAATTGATAGCTGTAACCTATTCATATATCATTAACACTCAATATTATTAAAATGTATGTTAATTCTCCCCCAAATTGATCTACAGATTCAAAGTAATCTCAGTCAAAAATTCCAGCAGGCTTTTTGGTATAAATTGATAAGCTAATTCCAAAACTTATATTGAAATTCAGAAGACTATGATGAGCAGAACAATTCTGAAACAGAAGATGAAATTGAAGAGCTTATACTACCTGGATTCAAGATAATTAAAACAATGTGGACAAATAGATGTGTAGCTACATGGCACAAAATAGAGAATCCACAAATAGACTTGAAAAACCACAGAGTCAGTTGATTTTCAACAAAGATATCAAGGTACTCCAACAAGGAATGAATTTTTTCAACAAATGGCAAAAAAAAAAAAAAAAGAATGGTAGGAAATGAGGGGAAAGTAAGGCTGGACAAAGAAAAGAAAGAACCTGGACGCTTATTTCTAGCCATTTGCAAAAATACACTCTGATGAATTCTAGGCCTAAGCATTAAACTGTACGACAAAACCACAAAACCCATACAAGGAAATGTGGTACAAAATCCTTATGACTTCAGGTAGGATAAAAAATTGATAGGACATAAAGATCATGACCCATAAAATCAAAAACTGATACACTATACTTCATTAAAATTGAAAACTTTTGTCCTCCAAAAGACATTGGTAAGAAAATAAAAAGGAAAGCACAGACTAGTAGAAAATGTTTGCAAAATATGTATGTAATAAGAGACTGGCATTCAAAATATAAAAACAACTCTTAATAATTAGAAAACAGTCAACCTGGGTTTTTTTAATGAACAAAAGATTTGAACAGACGTTTCAACAAAGAAGAAACATGAATGCAAAGAAGTACAAGAAAAGATGCTCAAAATATTTAGTTATTAAAGAAATGCAAATAAAACCACAGTGAGATATTCTATATAGACATAAGAGTGGTTAAAATTAAAGGCCGACAATATCAAATGTTGACAAGGATGAGGAGCAACTGAAACTCTTATACTGCTCTACGAAGTGTAAATGATACAGTCACTTTGAAAACCAATTTGGCAGCTTTTTTACAAAATTAAACATGCACTTGCAGTATGATTCAGTGATCCTAATCCTGGGGATTTAACCACATGAAATATAAGCATATGTCCACAGAAAGATTTGTCTATGAATGTCCATGAGAGTTTTATTCATATTAGCACAAAACCGGAAAATATGTAAATGTCTATGAATAGGCAAAGAGGTAACAAATGGTATCTATGCCATGAACTTCCACTGGAAAAAGGAGAATAGAGTCTGATATACTCAAATCATGTATAAATCTCAAAACATCATGCTGAGCAGAAGATACCAGACCCATCTTTACATCTATATTAAACTCTAGAGATGGCTAATCTAATCTATGGAGATGGAAAGCAGGTCAGCGGTTGCCTGGGAACAAGGATGGGGGAGGTTGACTTGGATTGTAATGCACAAGGAAATCATCAGTTGTCATGGTGATAGTCTGCATCTTGCTAGTGGTACTGACTAGTAAAGTGAATATGTTTGTCAAGTCATCAAAATCTATATTTAAGATGGATGTGTTTTATTGTATCCGAATAATACCTCAAGAATTTTTTATTTTTTAAAAAGCAGACACAGAAAGAAGAAAGATTATTACCTTAAAAGTAAAACTAGTTAGGATGACAGTAACTTCTCAACACAAACCGTGTAAGCTAGAAGACAATATAATGATGTATTCAAAGTGCTGAAAGAAAATAACTGCCAACTTAGATTTCTATAACCAGGGAAGATGTTCTTCCACAACAAAAATGAAGTAAGGCATTTTCATACCAACAAAAACTGGTAAACTGATAGCACACACTACTAAATAAAATGCTGACGAAAGCAGAAGAAAAGGTGGGCCCAGATGGTAGAAGAGAGATGCAGGAAGCAAGGAAAAAAGCAAGGAAAATAGCAAATACATGGGCAATATAAGTGAATACTGACTATAAAAAATAACACTAATAGTGCATTAACCTACACAATAGAATACAGTTAGGGAACATGATAAATGGGATTAAAGTACTATAAGGAGTTGTTCGGATATATGGCAACATTACCAAATAATATTAGATGTTGATAAACAAACACAACATGTTGGATTCTCTAGAATAGCCACGGAAACAATGAAAGTGTGCAAATTTACAGCTAATTGAGAACTTTTTTTTATTATTCCATCCTTTCCCTTAATCCATCCAAAGGAAGAAAAAAAGAATATAGAACAGGAATGATAAGGAGAAAACAGGCAGTAAGATCATGGATTAAAATACAAACAGTATCAGGGATTGCATTAAATGTAAATGAACAAAAATATGCCAATTAATAAACAAGGGCAGACCGGCAAAAAAATAAATAAATAAAAATAAAAACACAAGAGACCCAACTAAAATATTTTAAATATGGTTGAAGTTAAAAGTTTGAGAAATATGCCATGTGAACAATAACCAGAAGAAAACGGATATAATAATATGAATATCAAAGTAGATTTTAAGACAAAAGGAACAAAAAGATATAAAGAGGGTAACTTCGAAGGGACAAAAGATCCAGTTCACCAAGAATCCACAGAGTATGGGTTAACTTATTAAATTGTACATAGGGTAAAATCATGTCCCAAATGCAACACTATGGTCCTTTCTTTGCCACTAACAGGCTGTGTCATGCTAAATGGTTCAATGACTTTTTTCCTTTGTTTTTATTCATCTGTAAAACTAGAAAAAAAATAATACCTACACTGATGACTTCATAAGGTTGATTATGAATGCCAAATGACACACTTCATTACCAGTGAAACTGGATGACTTGAACTGGGAAGGGAAAAGAAGGAGTAATTTATGAAGGGCATACCATGTAGGAAAAAATATACTGGAGGTTGTATTATCCTTTTATGTAATCTTCCCAGCAACCTGATAAGGTAAGTTACTTTTTGTATTCACTTTTTAACAAGTGAGAAACAAAAGGCCAGAAGAGGCTAAATGATTTTCCCAAAGATAGCAAATTACAGAACCAGAATTTAAACCCAAGTCTCTTTTACTAGAAGATTACACTTAAGTCTGGTTACTTCTTAATGAATATAAAATCAGACCTTCTAGTTAAGATATTACACAGCCCATTCTGTTATATTACCTTTCTAAAGTTCTATTTTAAAGTTCACATCCTTAATATATAAATAGCTCATAGAAATCAATAAGAAAATGCCTAAAGTAATACAGACTAACATTGAGCACTGACTATTTACAGAACAGTGACATAAAATTATCTCATAAAATCTTCAAAGTAATTCTGTGATGTAAGGTAACAGTCAGCAATCAGTAATTTGAATAAGAAAATTTCAATACAAATAATTATTAACTACAATAGGGAAGAAGTTATCAACATAATTTTTAAAAACCCTCAAAAGAATTCCCTAGAGCTGATGGAGAGTGGAACAACTTGACAGGGGTTGAAGGAGGCCTGCATAAGGCTGAAATTCAGACTTTGTTGGAGAGAGCAAGGTCGCAGGCCTCAGGATGTAGAGAAGTGCATTGGGTAGCCCAGCCCAGAGCTGGCCCACAGTCACCAGACCAGCAGGGAACACTTCCACGTAGGAGGACTGATGCTGGCGGGTGGGCACACAGAGTTGTTCAGTGTCAGGAACCCACTCACCAGTAGGGCAGGACAAAGCCTGGGGTGCAAGATGTCTACACCAGGGGCAACAGGAAGGCCAAGGCTAGCACATGGGCATATGGGGGGCATTGGGAGTCCACCACCTGGCAGGGTGTCACAAGACCTGGCGGGCCAGTGTTCAACTTGGGAAGGCCCCAGCAAAGTGGTCCCCAGGCCAGGCCGGGGCTATGAGCTCACTGAGTGACTGCATGCTCAGGCTCGTGTCAAGTGTGATGTGACATTCCATGTTCTCCACATACACCACTGCGGCCAAGAGGCTGCAGGAAGAAGACAAAACAGCAGCACTCCAGGTGCTCAAGGAGAAAGCCCTTCCTCCTGCATTCCCTCCAGCACTCTCACAGCAAAGGAGACATGCTTACCGTCCATCCCATGATCTCTGAGCAGGTGTCGAATGGTGAACTGGGGGCGGAGAGGAAAAACATTTATAACTGGCAAAGGGAGGTCCTGTCAGTAACTCCATTTTACAAACGAAGAAACTGAGGCGATTAAAGTCACTAGTAAATGACAGCGGCAGGATTCACACATGGACACACAGCTGGCCTTCTCAACCATGGTGCCTAACCAGCAAAGATGGGAAAGGACCTACCAAAAGTACAAATGGTCAATAAGCATCTGAAAGCACTTCGGTCCTATTAGAGAAAAAAGCAATTTAGAAAACAGCTGGATACATTTTACATTAAGCAAATAAGTAAAAACGTTAATAAGATAATACTCAATACTATGAGGAGGAACATTTCATATACTTTCTGTCGGAGCACTGTATCACTCAGGTTCAACAGGGGAACCAGGAGGAGACAGATGTTAAGAGATGTGTCGGAAGGTACTGGCTTAAGCAACGGCAAGGGGCTGGCTAGTCAACTTTAAAACCTATAAGGCAGGCCTTCAGGAAGCACAGGCTAGAACATCTCAGACAGGAACTGAAGCTGCTGTCCACAGGCAGGATTTCTTCTTGACTGCAAGAGACTTCAATTCTGCTCATAAGGAACTTCAACTGATTGGACCAGGCCCACCAGGTTATCTAAAATAATCTCCTTTACTTAAAACCAACTGATTACGAACTTTAAAAACATCTACCTCAGAGCAATACTGTACATTTGTGTTTGACTGAATAACTGGGGACTACAGCCTCACCAAGTTAGAGCACAAAAGTGACCATCACAAGCATCCCCTGATAGCGCCCTGAGAAGAAATTTCCCAAAGTGTTTGATAAGCCTTTAAAAATGTCAACAGCCAGTACCATGGCTTCTGGAAATGTACTTAAGGAAATAATCCAAAGACAATGATTCAAGCATTATTTAGAGCAGCACAATATTTGAGACAACCTAACTACCCCATTAAGGAAATTATATAACATTCACATGAAGAAACAGTGAGTAACTATTGAAAGTTTGGGACGCCTGGGAGCGGGGGCTGAGGTGGTTAAGTGTCTGCCTTCGGTTCAGGTCATGATCCCAGGGTCCTAGGATCAAGTCCCGCATCAGGGTCCTTGCTCCACAGGGAGTCTCCTTCTCCCTCCGCCTGCTGCTCCCCGTTTGTGTGCTCTCTCTCTGTCTCTCTCTGACAAATCAATAAATAAAATCATTTTTAAAAAGTTCATAAAAAGTTTGCAAATTACATTTGTAAATGCTTGTGATAAAAAACAGAGCCCCCCCCCCAAAAAAAGGCAGGAAAGAAAACTGTTTATACAGACTGTAATAAATTCAGAGAATAAGAGTGCTGAGTAGAACCAGAAAAATATGTTAACAGCAGCTCTTTATGTTTTCTGTTTTTCAATTCTGGACAATGACCTTGCATTACTTTTAAAATTACTTCACCAAGTGAAGTAAAGAAGAACGTGCCCCACAAACTATGAAGCACGCAGAGGAGTGAGATGTCATTCCAATAATTAGGAGCATTTTATCCCGTTACGGACCCTGAGTCCTGTATGCAAATGAGAGCAATGACCTATCCTCATCTTGAGGAAAAAGAAGAGAAATGAGAATAAAAAAATGACACCTCCTTCAGCCCAGCAGCCACCCTGAATAGATACACGTCTCCCAAGCATTGTGCAGGCAACTATAATAAATTACCACAGGAAAAAAAAATACACTTCCCCAGCCTTGCCCTTCCCGATTCAGCTCAATTTCACGGTGCACGACTGCCTTCTATTTTATTGTCACTAAGGCACCAGAGAAAACAAATAGAATAAAGACTACCATTGTTAACAGACATTTAAAAAAAAATTTTTTTTAAACATTTTTCTTACAATTTCAATGGGTTATTTAGCTGCAATGGCATCTGCTGACAATGAAAAATGTAACCACCATAGCTATAAATCTGCTTTGGTTGTAAATGTTTAATTATAATGTTTCCATTTCAATTTAAGATAACTTCACTTTCTATCTTAAGAACTGTTACCCAGAAAACAGAGTGGAAAAATATCCACGGCAATGATCGTTACTCAGCTCGCTGAAATGCTCTTAAAGCAGAGAATGCAGGCGGGTCTTCCCGGCAGGGGTCTCGGAACTGCCACTACTGGTCTTTCAGGGATGACACGGAATCACAGAGGAGGTCACAGAAATGCCCGCAGCCCGTCCTCCCGAGCTCTCTGATCTGCTGGAGTCCACAGAGGGAGAGCACACCTCCAGTCCATCCAGCACCCCGTAAAGGAAGTTCACAGCCACGGAGGCCTTGAGACCGTCTCCCTCGCAGACCCGGACAGCACAACCAGCCCCTTCTCCCCACAGCTGGATGACGGTGGCTCCTCTCCAAGCGCGGGCCCCATCCTCCACCGCACACCTGGGGCTCCTGCTGCGGACAGGGAAAAGGAAAACCAGCAGAGGTCCACTCTCTACCTTGAAGGAGGAACATGCTGGAAGGAACTCGGGGGGAATCACCCACGGCAGACACAGCTCCCTGAAATGCTGCTCAGACTCCGGTTTCCTACGGGACCTCTCACTCTCAATGGGAACGGTCCCCTGCGGCATGAGCTGCTGGTCGGCGTGAGAGAGACTCACCTTTGTAAGTGAAAATCTGGGGGTACCTGAGTGGCTCAGGTTCTTAAGCATCTGCCTTTGACTCAGGTCATGATGTCAGGGTCCTGGGATCGAGACCCACATCGGGGTCCTCGCTCAGTGTGGAATCTGCTTCTCCCTCTCTCTGCTGCTCCCCCCTGCTCGCACTCTCCTGCTCCCTTTCTCGGTCTCAAATATATGAATAAAATCTTTTTTAAAAAAATAAGTGAAAATCTGTTTGCATCCCAGGAAAAGGGAAACTGGAGAGTCACACCCATTACTTGGTCTACTTTCTCACCACTCAGAGGGACTGGCCAGTGCCTGAGAGCTGGCAACTGGAGACCAGCGGCCAACTCTGACCCGTGGATCATCTTTGCTTGGCCTCCTCCACATCTGTCAAAACTTAATTTCTGTAGATGTCATATAAAGATATGTATTTCTAGGTGTCCAAAACTTGACTCCACTTACAGCATACATTAAGATTTTACACATTCTGATCAAAGGAGACACAGAACCCTCCCGTGGTCTTGGCTTAGGTGGGGTGGCATCTCCTTATTGGGTACTCCGTCCTTGCTCCTAGTCAGAATGTATTTTTCTCTCTCGTTTTAAAAGATTTATCTATTTATTTGAGAGAGAGAGAGAGCAAACAGGAGTAAGAGTGGGGAAGAATCTCAAGCACACTCCACACTGAGCCTGGAGCCCAACACGGGGCTCGATCTCACAACCCTGACATCATGACCTGAGCTGAAACCAAGAGTCAGATGCTTAACTGACTGAGCCACCCAGGCACCCACATCCTTCCTCTTCCTGACGAGATCGTTCACTGAGGGCTTCTTTGTCCCCAGCACTGCACTAAACACTTCAGCTGAACTATCTCATTTCGTTCCCACAGAAAACCTGCGGGTAGGTATTACTCTCTTGCCCACGTCACGGATGAGAAACGGAGGGATGGAGGGACTGAGCCCCTGTCTGAGGTCACACGGCTAGGAAATGACCAAATCTGACCCCAAATTTGACAATGTCATTTTTAATGATGTGGTATTTATCTCCCTGGAGAGGATTCAGGGGAATGACAAAAATATCCCCCAACTCAGAGGTAACATTCAAACTCTCAATCCTAGGAGCACGGGCTGGCGTGCAATTCACCGGACCTGCTGTTTCTCCATCAGAGCCCCCAGCTCCGCGCCCAGAGCCAGGGGCAGTGCGGGCACCAGACTTCACAGCAGCCTTTCTTCCCGAATGCCCGCCAAACCGCCTGTCTTTTCCACTCCTCAGTCAGTCACGGTCTAGTGCCCTGGCAGTGCTGCCTTCCAAACAGGTGAAAGTGGACTCCAAAAGAGCTTCTGCGGAGAAGAATAAAATGTACCTTGAAATTCTCTTTAAGAATCCATTTTCATTCACCTAATTGTGTGTGTTTTGGGTGAAGACCATCAGGTTTAGAGGGAAAAAATCTTCAGAAACACTGCATTTGGATTCAGGTCTTGAGGGTGAATTTCTGTGCAGGGAAGACACTATTAAGGGAACGGCTGCAAAGTCTGGGTTGCTCTTTATATTTTATGCCATGTAAGCCCCATGCTGTGCCTGCAGGAGAATTCCCACTTTCCAGAAGAGGTTCCGATGGAGGGTGTCATCAGATGGAGGAGGCACCCCGGAACCCAGCTCCCTGCTGAGAAAAACAGGGTCAGAGTGATTCCTTTCCCTGGATCTGAGGGATTCTTCCCAAATCACATGGGACTGCAGTCCGTGTGGGCTTAAGGCATGCGGGGTCTCAAATGCCTAAAGGGACCTATCGGTCCCCTCCTCCAGTGACAGAGCACGAGCTGGTCACACCTGTGTGGTTCACAAAGCAACACTCAGCTCTTTTGCATTTAGAAAGAAACCCTGTTAAAATCTAAGCCCTCTTATGGGTTCATTACATTTTTCATCACACACCTTTTCTGTGTATTTATGAGAGAGGTACTAAGGTTTATTTCCAAGGGGGTGTTACACTGTCTCTTTCAACATGGAAATCTTTTGTTTCCCGATTAAACATATAGGGAAATTCTTCTTTGTTACAAAGTAATATGCTTTCGCATTCATCTTGAGACACATCTCTCTGTCTTGATACAGAGATGGACACTAGTAATATTAATTCGGGCAATACTTACAGGTCACTTACTAGGTGCCAAGCTCAGGGGGACATAGATGAAAGAGTTTAATCCCCTATCACCCCTATCAGGTAAATACCAAAATTGTCCTTAAAGTTGAGGAGATGAAGGCGGGAGTTTAAATAACTTGTTCAAGGTCACATGGTTAATAAGTAGTGACAACAAGAAATACTTCTTTCCTAAGAGAAAACGCCACCGTGTGTTTAATGGGGAAATGAGTCAACCAAACACAGGGCAACACTGTGATTTACAGCAAGAAATACAGGATTCCTCTCCTTGTCCACAGGTGTTACATTCCAGGACCCCCAGGAGATGCCTGAAACCCCAGTAGTACGGAACCCTATACGTACTAAGCTTTTTTCTATATGCACACACCCGTGATAAAGTTTCACTTATAAATTAGGCACAGTAAGAGACTAACAATAATAATGAACTAGAACAATCATAACATACTGTCAGGTGGATGTGCACTCTCTCCCACTCTCAGAATGTTGCACTGGACTCCTCCTCCTTCCTCTTGTGATGTGAGATGATAAAAGACCTGTGTGAGGCGATGGAGGTGAATGACGTAGGCGTTGTGACGAAACGCCAGGAGGATCACCTGCTTCTGCACCGGGGTTGACCACGGATAACTGAAACTGTGGATAAGGGGGGACGCCTGCCTGTATTTGGGCACAGGGCTCCTAAAACCCTTGGAATTTCCTAAGCAAAGAGAGCAACAGAGGTGTCTTTTCTCATGTTAATGACATGACTTTGGGAACACACCTGAGGATGGGGGCTGCTTGTCATGGGGACTCAGCCACACCACCCTGAGCACCAGGGAGTGCGGAGGGGCTGGAAACTGAAAGGATCACCAATGGACATGATTTAATCAATCACATCTCTGTAATGAGGTCTCCAGAAAAAAACCAAAAGGACAAGATTCAGAGAGCTTCTGAGGCCCACGCCCTTTCCCCACACCTGCGGCTTCTCTTCTACCTGGCCAATTGTGGGTTCTACCCTTTTGGAGGAAAAGAGTAACCTAGTAAGTAACAGTTTCTCTGAGATCTGTGAGCCACTTTAACAAATTAATCAAACCCAAGGAGGGGGTCATGGGAGCCTCCAATCAATAGCAAATTGGTAAGGACAGGCGACAATCTGGACTTGCAAATGGCATCTAAAGTGCGGTGGTGGCTGTCCTGTGGGATGGAGTCCTCCACCTATGGGAGCTGATGCCTCCCTCCACACGGAGAGCAACAGCATTGAGTTGAACTGGAGGACGCCCAGCTGGGGTTGGAGTGTTGCTTGCTGGGGAGGAGAACCCCCCAATACACAATGAAATTGGGTTGAGAGTTTTTACTGGGTTTGGGGGGACTGTGGTAAATGAGCCAGCGTGGACCCCTTCTGACTGCACAGCCGGTCAGCTCCAAGTTGTGGCCACTCAGTCTCAGCCAGATCCCATCTGTCCAGACCTGTAGTTTCTCCAGAGATGCCTCAAATGTGTATTTTTAGTCAAACCTCCCAATTCTTTTAGCATTGGCCCAAATTGAAGGGGGAAAAAAAGCGAGAACACTCAGCAGGTCAAACTTGGACTCCCAACTTGCCCCCTGGATTTCAGAGGCTCCAACTAACCAGCGCCAGGCAGCCAGAGCTCGTACGTTCTTGTGGCTCGGGAGACCTAGTGTGCTCCCGGACACAGACTCCTTTGCTTTGCAACGGTTTAATCACGGAGGAGATGCGAGGTTCTTTTATTAACTGGAAAATAATAGTGCGCCCTAATGAGTCGTGCAGCATCCAAATGCATCAAATTCATCATCGCTGTTTTTATTTTTTGAAAATGATTAAATATCATTTTCTTTCCCTTTATAGCAAGACCCAAGTGACAGCCGATCCATCAGGGTATCCGCTGATGTTTAACTACAGCATTTTGCATTCATTATTTCCTACTTAAATCATTCTTTTAAAAAGAGGAATAACTTAATTCTGCCTCCTGACAGCAGGGAAATTAAATGGTGTGTCTTTAAGATGAGTGTTTCTCCGACAAACCACCACCAGCAGATCCATATAATCAAGCCAGAAGAATTATCAACCCAAAATAAGACACTCAAGAGCTAGCTTCTGGGAAAATCCTCTCATTTCAGAAAGTTAAGAAGCCTTCTAACCTCAAACACAACTTATCAATTGGTACAACCACTTTGGAGAGCAATGTGGGAACAGGTGAAAAGTGGGAGATGCACACACACACACACCCCCCAGCACCACAGTTCCGCGGTGTGGGCAGACCCTGCACGTTTTCCCTCCAGCCTCCAGGAGAGGCCAGATTGAGCATGGCGACTCGGGAAAATCAGACACAAAAAGGACCCTGAAGTTTCATGAAATACTTCCCTTCTGACATGCTAGGGACTCTGATGTTTTCTATTCTGGGCTAATCTACTCAATTCCTTTTTTTTAATACTTGTCATGACTCATGAATGGGTTGCGACACCCCCCTTATCCCAGAGGACCTAGTGCAAATGTTAATACAGCATGTACAACAATGGGCACTAAGATCGATATGAGAAGTTTAAATAACAGTCATCCAACAACAGGAGAACAAGTAAATAAATTACGGAGTATCTATCTGTATTATGGAATATTACAAAGCAGGGGGAGAAAGAGCTGTAGTTACACATATCTACAGGGTTTAATTTAGGAAATGTTGAGCTGAGCAAAAAAGGCAAGTTGCAAAATGATTCCTATAGCACAATGCCATTTATATAAGGGTCGAAAACCCAACCACACACTGGGTGGCTTATAAACAACAGGAATTTGTTTCTCATGGTTCTGGAGGCTGGAAGCCCAAGATCAAGGTGCCAACAGATTCAGTGTCTGGTGAGGGCCCACCTCCTGGCTCACAGATGGCCCCTTGGCACTGTGTCCTCACATGGTGGGAGGAGCAGGCCAGCTCTCTGGGGTCTCTTTGATAAGGGCACTAACCCTGTGCATGGGGGGCTCCACCCTCACGACCCCATCACCTCCCAACGGCACCCAAACAGCGTCACCTTGAGGTTAGGATTTCAATATGTGAATTTTGAAGGGACGCATACATTGTGACCACAGCAGTTCCCTATGGAGTAAGACTGTATAAGCATTCATAGAAGGGATGCACATGTAATTCAGGACAGTGGCTCACTCTAAGGAGGGAGGAGGGAGAGCACAACAGGGAGAGTTTGGTTGGTTTGGTTTCGTTTTTTCAAGCTCTGCAGCCACCACGTTGGGAAAGCATCCCACTGGGACGAGGCTATGTGGTAAATACATGGACGTTTGTTACGATATTCTCCAGATTTTAAAGTATGCTTGAAATCACTCATGAGTTACAGACAGAGGGGGAAGAAAAACCACACGTGGGGGGGGGCAGCCAGCTTCTTCTTCGCTGCTTTGCCCTCAGACCTGCGCACAGAGCCCGGCGGACCGCGGGCCCCCCTTCATCCGTTTGCGCCCAGTTTGGCTTCTGTTCCTCAGCAAGAGGGTGTCTTAGCTCCTTGGTGCGAGAGTCCCAGATCTCTGAGATTGAACCCGGAGCTGTTGCTCACCTCCACAAAACCTCATTAGGGTGCTGACACAGCACCTACCCACGGGAACCGTAAGCCCTGATGTCATTAGCTTCAAATTCTTCAAAATGTGCTTAATTCTTGGAAACTCTCGCTGGAGAGGAGTTCATTCTTATGTAAGGATTTATGAAAAAGACCACATGGAAGGTAAAAATTACACGTCCGAAATAGCCTTGGAATGTCTCTTAAGCTGCCAGAAAGCACATGATAGGTGATTTTGCAGAGAAAAGATCTCTTTTTTGTTGTTTTGTTTTGTTTGGGGGGAGGGGCAGAGGGAGAAGGAGAAGCAGACTCCCCACGAGCAGGGAGCTCAATGCGGGGCTCGATCCCAGACCCCGAGATCATGACCTGAGCCAAAGGCAGACGCTTCACCAACTGAGCCACCCAGGCGCTCCATTGCTTTGTTTTTTACTGTGGTAAATACACACATCCTAAAATTTACCATTTTAAAGCATACAACTCAGTGGCATTAAGCACATTCACAAAGGTGTACAAATATCACACCACCTACTTCCAGAACTTTTGCCTCAGACTGACAAAGAACCCCAGACCCAGCAGCAGCCACTCCTCACACCCACTTCCCCAGGTCCCAGCAACCACGCAATTGCTTTCTGTGTTTGTGGATTGGCCGACTGGGGGCACTTCATACAAACAGAGCCACGCACGCTGCAGTATTCTGTGTCTGGCTTCTCTGAGCATCATGTTTGCAGAGGCTCATCCAGGTTGCAGCAGGTGTCAGCCCTTCCTTCCTCTTTCTGGCTGAATCACAGTCCATTGTATGGAAAGACCACATTTCTCCTCAGCCATCCAAGGATACGGAGAAATCAGAACCCTCACACACGGCTGCTGGGAAACTAAAATGGGCCAGCCGCTGTGGAAAGCAGTCTGGCGGCTCCTCGATAAGTTGTACACAGAATGCTCGTGTGAGCCAGCAATTCCGCTCCTAGGTATAGGCCCAAAAGAACTGAAAACAGGTGTGTAAGCTGCCCTGCCCTGGCCGTGCTCCCTCCAGGGGCAAGCTATCTGCATTGCACTTCAGGTGTCGGCTTTACCTCCTCCACTGATGTGTGTGGCATGAGCCCCTGCCCACTGTATCCACCAGAATTACCCACCTGCACACATCTGTCTCTGCAGATGAGCCAGCCATGCTGGAGTTCGGGAGAACCTCACAGATGGCAGAGTGACTTGGGGATGGCGTCTTCTCCTGGGGAGATCACTCTGAGACGTGGAGGAGAAGATGCCCTGGAACCAACCAGCCAGCTGGCCATGAAGAGTTCAGCCACAGATGTGCACGCCCGAGAAGGGACGAGGGACAAAGGAGGCAGGTGCACTCGTGCACCAGAGCTGCAGTAACAAAGCACCACAGACCAAGCGGTTTAAGCAACAGAAAGTGATTCCCTCCCAGTCCTGGAGGCTCCCAAGATGGACGTGTCAGCACAGCTGGTTCCTCCCGAGAGCTGGGAGCAGACTCTTTTCCTTGCTTCTCCTTAGATCTGGTGGGTGGATGACAATCTTCAGTGTTCCCTGGCTTTCTAGAAGCATCACCCTGATCCCGGCTTTCACCTTCACATGGCACTCCTCCCGTGTGTGTGTGTGTCCAAATTTCCCCCTTCTGTAAGGACACAGGTCATGCTGGATGAGGGCCCGCCCACCCCATTATGACCTCAGCTACCCAGGACTTCCCTCCATCTAAGGGTAAACATTTATTGTTGTCTGTTTCATCCAACTAGAATGCAGACTTCATAAGACAGAAACGTTGAGTGAAAGTTTCTGAGCAGTCCTGGATCCTGGAGCTGGCCTGTCCTTACTGGTGCCCTGGGCGAGCTGTCTAAATCCCACCCTTGGAGAGAAATCAGGAGATTGTCCTAGCCCCAGATGAGCAGGGCTGGGGGCACCCAAATTCTTCCTATTATGGGTTATGGGACAGGAACTCTGGACCCATAGGAACAGCCAATCATAACTCTCTCCATCTCTCGGAAAGCAAAGGGTCAAACGTCTCTACTGGACGGTCATAAGAGACCTAACTCAGAAGTGCAAGAAAGCAAGGCATCTCATCCAGGAAGCTCTCAGCAAGGAGTTTGCAATGTTACACGTTCTCATTCCACAGTGTCATTCTGAAAGGGGTTGCGTGAGCAATCCTTGTTCAGGAACCAGAGCCATGGTCCCAAACTGTCTAGCCCTCTGTGTGGCGGTGATGGGGAAAGGGGATGGCTCAGGTGCACCGAGGGGATTTTCTTCAAGATTTCCTGAACACTTGGTGAAGAAAGGATACAAGGCTGGGAGCATAACTCCCACCACTTGGGTGTGGGCTGTGTACAGTGACTTCCTTCCAGAGAACAGTATGGAAATTGGATTGGGGAGTGGGAGGGGATATAATGTCACAGTAGAGAAACTCAAACACCCCTTCAGCCAGGTGATCGAGGTCAATATGAATAGTGATGAACAATGTTGGTAGTCTGCACTCTTGGTATGATGCGATAAATAGGGCACCTTACCTGTCATCTTCCTCCCCCAAAACCTATAACCAAGAGGGGAGAAAACCAGGCAAATCCCAATAGGGAGACATCTGCAAACATGATCAGTCCTCCCCAGGACCAAGTGGATCATCTGGTAACACAGAGGAAGCTCTTCCGCATGAAAGGCCTCCCTCCCCTGCTGCCAGGAGCATCACGTTGCCTAAATAGCCACGTGCGGACACTGGCTGTAAAGTGCTCACCGTCAGCTGGATACGTAGCCATGTTGTGCCCATACCTATGAAAAGCCACAAAAGGACACTAGCCCTGGGACTGCTTAAAATCAAATGAAATGTCCTTTCAAAAGACACTGAGGTTTCTTCTCACACAGAAAGGGAATGCTACGTGGGCAAACCACCTTTCATTCAGGTTTACAGGCACAGGGCAAGAATCCATGCTTCGTGGAGGTGGGCTGCGTTAAATGAATACTTTCAAATCACAGAAAGTTTTCTCCAGGAAACTTGGAGAAGGAAAGGTTTTTTTTGGGTGGCGGGGGATATAGGAGGGGTAGACAACTATTCAAATGTTCATTTGATTGCTTCTGTCAAAGACCAACACCGATCTGAGGAAGGTTTCATGGTTTCAATTTGCTCAATGACATATATCATGTTATAATAATAAATATGCCAAAATAAGTAAATAAATACATCAAAATAATGACAGAAGACTAAAATGATTTGATGGAGCAGCTGAGGTTTCTCACAAGAAAATACCAATTAAAAGGCCAAATAAAAGAGTCGTCCCCATTAGCATCAACTTCGCCAATTTCTCTTGGTTGTTTTCATCAACTGCCCGTCAGAAATCCGGTGTCGGGGCGCCGATTTAAAACCACCACGCTGCCAGACCTTTGTAAAGAAAACCTCCAATTTCCTCTGGCCCCATTTCTGCCTGCATAAGCGAATTACAAAAGCTAAATCTCACAGTAGACATAAAATCTGCACTCAGTAAGAAAGGGTATGTCAGAACCGACACGACACTCGGAATTTCTAAGAGAAACTCTCTTCTCCATTCCCATTTCACAAAGGACCTACAATGCACGAGACCGGCAATGTGGTGATTAAGGCTGAGCTTCCATAGCCTTGAACAAAGTCGCTTAAATCGGGGATATGGAGCAGGCGCCAAAATCCTGCCAAAGGGTTGGCTTTGGCAGTGTTCTTTGGCACCATCCTCTTCTCTTTTGGAGGCAACTCAGGGCTGAGAAGGGACTCGTGAGCTTAGAATTATTGACTTCTATCTGGTAAGTGCCTACTATATGCCACGCACTGTTCTAGAATCTTGAAGTCTAGGTTCAAATCCCAGACCCAGCAGTCATAGCTTTGCAACTTTGGGCCCTTAATATTTCTGAGCCTCACTTTCCCCGTCTGGAAGTGGGGCTACTGGTGCTACCTTCTTCACAGGGTATCCTGATATTTAGGGGGCAGTATATAGCACAGGCACTGTATTGGGTAGGATCTGCTTTCAATAACCCCCAAAACGCTTCCCACGTTGTCACCTCTCCTAGACTAATCCAAGTGTCCCACCCAGGTCCACCCAACACAGAAGTTCCATACCCTAAGACTATCCAACCAATATCAAATTATTGTATTAAAGACAATTCTGGAAGTCTGACACAACACAGTGTTAATATTATATAAAGAAAGGCATAATAGGTCATCTTCCCAGAAATGTTTATTTTTAAACATTTTTAAACACCTACTCATCCTTTAAGGACCAGTTCCAATGTCTCCACCTCTGAGATGCCTTCCAGGATCCCTCCCTACAGAATCCATTGTGTCCTCTTCTTTATACCGCTGCCCTTGGTCTCCTATCCTACTACTGTGCAGAGTGCCCCTCCTGGCTGTCTCAGCAACCGTCTCTTGCACCAGAGTTCTGAGCATCTTGACAGAGCCCTGCTTCTAAAAAGGACTATAAAAGTCTAGCCAATTGTAAACTCTTGCTGAGACAGGCAATAGGGAGCCATGAAGTCTCGAAGAAAATGGTGTTTTAAGATTAGTCTGGCAGCTGATGGCAGAATGGATTAGTGGGGAGAGGCCACAGGTGGCCACAGGGACACTCTAGGAATGAATTGTGTGAGCCTGTACATTGCCAGGGATGACATCCTCAACCAGCAAGGCCCTCCTGGTCAGTGGGAAAACTCAGAGTCATAAAGTAAGACATCAGAACACCCAAATACGGGTTTTTCTGCCCCAAACCAGCCAACTTGAGAATTAGGGAAACTTCTGAGTCACCTAAATGTAGTCACCTGGAGACCTAGGAACTTATTCCAGACATGGGATCACGACTCAAAATGTTTACTTGAATAAGAGAGTGAAAAGAGAAGCCACAGATTGGAAGAGGATACATGCAAAGCACATAACCAATGATGGGGTGGTATCTAAAATATACAAAGACCTCTTAACACACAACACTAAGAGAACAAACAACCCAATTTATAAATGGGCAAAAAAATCTGAACACACACCAAAGAAGATATAGAGATGGAATATAAGCCTATTAGAAGATATTAAACATCATATATTATTAGGGAACTGAAAATTAAAACAATAATAAGATACCACTGCACACGTACCAGAACGGCCAGTATCCAGAACACGGCGGCACCAAACATTAACGAGGACGTGGAGCAATGGAACACCGACTCACGGCTGATGAGAATGCACAGCGGCAGAGCCACTCTGCAAGACAATTCGGCAGCCTCATGCAAAACTAAACGTACTCTTACCATACGATCCAACAATCACACTCCTTGGTATTTACCCAAAGGAGCTGAAAATTTACATCTTCACAACAACTAGCACACAGATAGATGTTTACAGCAGCATTATTCATAACTGCCCAACTTGGAAGCAACAAAGACGCCCTTCAATAGATGATGGAAAAATAAACCATGGTAGAGCCAGACGATGGAATATTACTCAGTGCTGAAAATAAATGAGTGATCAAGCCATGAAAAGATGCAAAGGAACCTCAAGTGCATACTACTTAGTGAAAGGAGCGAGTCCAGATAGGCTACAGACTGTATGATTCCAACTACAGGACGTTCTGGAAAAGGCATGACCTTGGATACAGTAAAGAGATCAGTGGTTGCCCAGGATTCTGGAGGAGGGAGAAAGATAACCAGGTGCAGCACCGAGCGTTTTTAGGGCAATGGAACTACTGTTTCTTTTTTTTTTTTTTTTAAGATTTTATTTATTTATTCGACAGAGATAGAGACAGCCAGCGAGAGAGGGAACACAAGCAGGGGGAGTGGGAGAGGAAGAAGCAGGCTCATAGCAGAGGAGCCTGATGTGGGGCTCGATCCCATAACGCCGGGATCACGCCCTGAGCCGAAGGCAGACGCTTAACCTCTGTGCCACCCAGGCGCCCCGGAACTACTGTTTCTGATACTGGACTGCTAGACACACATCACACATCATCATGTATTTGTCTAAACCAGCAGAATGCACAACACCAGGAGTGAATCCTACTATATATACCACACACTTCAGTTAAAAAGAATCCATCACAGGACGCCTGGGTGGCTCAGTTGGTTAAGCATCTGACTCTTGATTTCAGCTCAGGTCATGATCTCAGGGTCATGAGATCAAGCCTGGCATCGGCTCCATACTCGGCAGGGAGTCTCTTAAGATTCTCTCTCCCCATCTCCCTCTGCCCCACCCCCTGCTCGCACTCATAAATGAATGAATGAATGAATGAATGAATGAATGAATGAATGAATGAATATCCTTTTTTTAAAAAAAGAATACATCAGTGTTGGCTGATCAATTGACACAAATGTACCAAACTCATGCAGGATGTTAACAATGGGGGAAGCTGTGCCAGGGGAAAGATGAGAATGCCCTAGAATTTCTGCTCAATTCCTCTATAACCTAAAAGTGCTCAAAAAAGTCTTACTATTCGTGAAATGTGCATTTGAGAGCTCTTTGTATCAGTCAGCACTCACTTCCTTATGCCTGGTAACAACTGAAGTCCAGACCTCAATGGCCTAAGGTGACAAAGGTTCAGCGGTCACTCACATTACCCAGCTTTGCCAGGTCAGCAGGGGTCACTTAACCAGACTGGGGGTGCGCTCCTCTGAGCACTCCTTCCCCGTCCTTGCCACACCATCAGAGCCCAACCATTAAGATCCTGCTAAGTCGGTTTAGAGAGAATACCCCCTTTCCTGATACCTGCTCACTCTCTAGATTCTTTTTTTTTTAAGATTTTATTTATTTATTTGACAGAGATAGAGACAGCCAGCAAGAGAGGGAACACAAGCAGGGGGAGTGGGAGAGGAAGAAGCAGGCTCCCAGCGGAGGAGCCTGATGTGGGGCTCGATCCCATAATGCCGGGATCATGCCCTGAGCCGAAGGCAGATGCTTAACGACTGAGCCACCCAGGCGCCCCTCACTCTCTAGATTCTAATCAAATTCCTTACCCCCACCCTTGATGTCTGATCCCTGAGGTCTGCCCTCATCAAGAATCTGGTTTGATCAGTCTGGCCAGGACTGCCCCTTACCCGGGATGACTCCTCTTAGTCCTGCGCCATCTATTGACCCCACCCCACCCCCACTCTGCTCCTCGGCCATAAATTCCCACATGTCTCTACAGGTTACACAGAGGTCTCATTTCCCTTTTTTGCAGCAGTTTCCAAATAAAATCTATCTTTACCACTTGTGCTGGGGGCAGGCTCTGGTCTTCTCGGACATCACTGCGAGGCTAGGCTGATGGGTAGGTTTTCAGGCATCCTGCTCCAGCCCAGGCCACCCCTCCTCCAGGCGGAAGTCCTTCACTTGAATAACAATAATGACTAGATCTGACCACACAAAACCTAAAACACTGCTAAAGTGACAATATAGTAATAAAAAAGGAAATACAACAAAGTAGGGAAAGATACTTGCAGACAAAAATGAGGGAAAACTCAAATTTCATCAAAAATCAGGTCAATGTCAAAGATTAGTTGACCAGAGAGCTGAGGGTCCATTTCTGGAGTCTGTATTCTGTTCCATTGATCTATGCGTGTGTTTTTGTGCCAGTACCATACTGTCTTGGTGATCACAGCTTTGCAGTATAACTTGAAATCAAGCAATGTGATGCCCCCAGCTTTGGTTTTCTTTTTCAACACTTCCTTGGGAAAAAAGACAGTCTCTTCAATAAATGGTCCTGGGAAAATCAGACAGCTATATAAAGAAGAATGAAACTTGACCATTCTCCCACACCATACACAAAGATAAACTCTAAATGGATGAAAGACCTTGATGTGAGAAAGGAATCCATCAAAATCATAGAGGAAAACACAGGCAGTAATCTCTTCGACATCAGCCACAGCAACTTCTTTCATAACATGTCTAAAAAGGTAAAGGAAACAAAAGCAAAGTGAACTTTTAGGACTTCATCAAGACAAAAAGCTTCTGTACAGCAAAGGAAACAGTCAACCAAACAAAGAGGCAGCCCACGGAATGGGAGAAGATATTCGCAAATGACACTACAGATAAAAGGCTGGTATCTAAGATCTATAAAGAACTTCTCAAACTCGACACCCAAGAAACAATCAAATAAAAAAAATGGGGGGGCGCCTGGGTGGCACAGCGGTTAAGCGTCTGCCTTCGGCTCAGGGCGTGATCCCGGCGTTCCGGGATCGAGCCCCACGTCAGGCTCCTCTGCTGAGAGCCTGCTTCTTCCTCTCCCACTCCCCCTGCTTGTGTTCCCTCTCTCACTGACTGTCTCTATCTCTGTCAAATAAATCAATAAAATCTTTAAAAAAAAAAAAAAATGGGAAGAAGATATGAACAGACACTTTTCCAATGAAGAAATAGGAATGGCTAACAGGCACATGAAAAAATGTTCAACATCATTAGCGATCAGGGAAATTCAAATCGAAACCACACCTTACACCAGTTAGAATGGCAAAAATTGACAAGGCAGGAAACAATAAATGTTGGAGAGAATGTGGAGAAAGGGTATCCCTCCTACATTGTTGGTGGGAATGCAAGTTGGTACAGCCACTCTGGAAAACAGTGTGAAGGTTCCTTAAAAAATTAAAAATAGAGCTACCCTATGCCCCAGCAATTGCACTACTGGGTGTTTACCCCAAAGATACAGATGTAGTGAAGAGAAGGGCCATATGTACCCCAATGTTCATAGCAGCATTGTCCACAATAGCCAAACTGGAATGAGCCGAGATGCCCTCCAACAGACAACTGGATAAAGAAGATGTTGTCCATATATACAATGGAATATTACTCAGCCATCAGAAAGAACGATTACGCAACATTTGCATCAACATGGATGGAACTGGAGGAGATTATGCTAAGTGAAATAAGTCAAGCAGAGAAAGACAATTATCATATGGTTTCTCTNAATTATCATATGGCTTCACTTATTTGTGGAACATAAGGAATAGCAGAGAGATCGGTAGGAGAAGGAAGGGAATAATGAAGGGGGGGTAAACAGGAGGGGAGATGAATCATGCGAGACTATGGACTCTAGGAAACAAACTGAAGGCTTCAGAGGGGAGCAGGGTGGGGGGATGGGCTAGCCCAATGAAGGGTAGTAAGGAGGGCACGTATTGCATGGAGCACTGGGTGTTATACGCAAACAATGAATCATGGACACTACATCAAAAACTAATGATGTACTGTACGGTGACTAACATATCATAATAAAAAAAAATCAGGTCAATGGAAATTAAGCCTGTAAGAACACAGCCATATTCCAAGTATCAAATTATCCTTCTGAGGCAATGAATGCCCAGTGTTGGCAAAGGAACCAAGAACAGGGCACTCTCACACAAGCTGCCAGTGCAAACCAGCAGAAAAATTTCACAAAATCATCAAAAATTTAAAACTTCATCACGTCTTGTAACCTAGCCATTCACTTCTAGCACGCTCACCTGAAGCCTGACCACAGAAGTACTCCAAAGGCATTTTACATTTTGAAAGAATGTTTAAAGAGGGAAAAATGAGACATGTTAAATAAATAGAGGATCTATAATATCAACAGAATATTATACCACTATTAAATATTACACTTAAAACTACACGTTCATTGAAAGGCTCCATGAATCTTCAAATTGTTGGGAAAAAATTGTTTATGTGTATTTGTATTTTGGGAGAAAGAGAGTCCACCCCTTTCATGAGTTTTTCAAAGGGGCTGATAATTATTGTTTCAAATATTTAACGATCTGAAAAGATGTTGCCATATATTTATTCTACAGTGTTATAGAAAACAGCTTTCAAAGTTAAACACTCTAAATATTGACAAAAATAACATATTTGTGTATATCCACGTACATGACACACATACATAGGATATACTCATCCAAATAGTAACAATGGTTATCTCCGACTCCTACATAGGTTCAGGGGTGATTTTTATCTTGTACGTCTTCTTCAGTGTATCCTCTAAATTGTCACTGAACATCTATCACTTTTGAAGTAAGAAGACTTCTGGCATACCTATGCTGAAACCAGCCAGCAGCATAAATTCACAAAGAGTTTCACACTGGCTAGAAAAAGAGGTGGCATGTTTTTAAAATATTTCTCTTTCTCTTTTCTTTGGTTGGTCTTATCCCTTTTTGGGAGGCGGGGGAAGGAGCCCTTTATTTCCCATAGGCAAACCCTGTTGCCAATTTGTAGCATGAATTACAGACAGATCCAGGACATGTTATGTTTCTATACCCAAATCCTGGTTTTGAACTATCCTGGCAGCTGGTACTGAGAGGTATCCAGTGGCAAATTTTATTGTAAACTTAATAACTGTGTATTTCTAAATCCACTGTTTTCAAATCCTAAAATTGTTAAAAATAAAATACCTTTATCTTCTTATGATGTTTGAATTCATGACTATTTCATTCATTCCTACATCCCACTAATTCCCAGCTCTGGCTACACATTAAGATCACTGGGAGAGGCACCTGGGCGGTGCAGTCAGTTGACCATCTGAGTCTCGGGTTTGGCTAGGGTCATGATTTCGGGGTCATGAGATCGAGCCCCTTGTTGGGCTCTGTGCTCAGCGTGGAGTCTGCTTCAGATTCTGTCTCCCTCTCCCTCTGCCCCTCCTGCTGTGCACGCTCTCACGCACACGCACACTCTCTCTCAAATAAATAAATGTCTTTCTTAAAGAATCACCTGGAGAGTTTTTACAGTATCAATGCCTGTGACCCACTGAGGGGTAAGGCCTAAGGAATGTGTACTTATTAGGACCTCCAGGTACCTGCTCTGCATCCAGGGTTGAGAAGTCTTGATTTACCTGTACAGCAAGTAGTCATGAAGCCCCTATATTAGTTTCCTACAGCTGCTGTAACAAATTACCCCGAACTTAATAGCCTACAGCAACAGAGATTTCTTCTCTCGCAGCTCTGGAAGCCAGAGCTCCAAAATCAAGGTGTCGGCAGGGTTGCGCTCCCACCTAAGGCTCTAGGGGAATATTCGTTCATTGTTTTTTCCAGTTTCTGGGGGCTCCGGGCATTGCTTGGCTTCCTTGGCTTGTGGCCACTTCACTCCAATCTCTGCATCCATCTCCATGGCCTTCTCCTCCGTGTCTGTCTTATGAGGACACTTGACATTAGATTGACAGCCCACCCGGACAATCCAGGATAATCTCCTCATCTCAAGATTCTTCACTTAGTTACCTCTGCCAAGATCCTTCTTCCCAAATAAACACTCACACATTGCGGGGTGAGGATGTGGGCACATCTTTCAAGGGGCTACTATTCAAGCCACCTGCCAGATGGCCTGCCTGGGCCGTGGGCAAGCTGTCACCGAGTTTTCAGTTTGACTGTATAAGAACGCTGAATGAGGGTGAAGGAAGAACACGCAGGCGGGAACAGCCCGGGGCTCAGATAAGAGTGTGGACTCTAAGGTCCTACTGTTTTGGCTACTTACTGGCCCGGAGAGCTTGGGAAGTCATTTAAACTGGTCAGCTTACACATCTGTTAAGCGGCAATCATGCCAGTTATCTGCCTCGCGGGGCTCTAACATTGCCGACTCTTAAAAGATACTTTCCTAAAAGACTCACAATGACATCTGGCACCTAATACGCATTGTAGGATTTTTCAATCCATCTTTAAATAAACTAAGCAAAGGACGACAGAATCACACAAAATTGTCCTCAAAGACATACTTAGATGTTCCCTGTGTTCTATCTTTACCTGTCATTAAACCGACTAGAGAAGGAAAGAAACCAACATAAACAAGTCAGGTAGGAAACAGTGCTTGTACCTGGAGACAGAGAAAGCCACTGCCACATCTGGCCTGTCTTTGTCCTCCTTCTTAAAAAAAAAAAATTAAATTAAATTAAGAATCCTGAAGTGCAGTGAACTATTTATCCTGGTTTGTGTTTCCTGAATCCACATAATGATACTTGACACAGTGACTCTTATACTAACACCGTTGTTTAATGTTTAAGGGCTGAATTTCAGAAAAAGTAATGAGGTTATTCAGGAGGGCGACCGCTTCGTTTGCCCAGGATTTTCTGGATGAGACCAGGCAAAGGAGAACTCCTGGAAGATGGGTTCCAGATTTTCCAACAGGGTAACACTCCACAGTAAACATGTGACTTTGATCTTGATTTCACCCCCAGCTGGGTTGACAACAATGTGGGGTGTGTTCATTTCTTTAAAGAAATCTATTTGGCGGCTTTTGCTTTTCTATCCCATGGAGAGGCACAAACTCCTCTTTCCGTGCTGCACCCCCAAGCTCTTCTCCAATGTTGAGATGAGAATGAACTCTGTATTGTGGTTTCTGACCATAGAAAAAGTTGCAGCTTATTTTCACCGAGGTTTGGCTCCCAACAGCCAGACAGAAACCATTCAGGGAGCAACCTTGTCTCTGACCGCATGTGGTCTCCATGCAAACCGCCCAACGGCTACCCTCCATTTCTAACGCTGCCCTGTTATCTGGTCTGAACACTTTCAAATTTGCTTATTTTTCTAATCTCTTCTCTCCTCCTTTGGTAACACTACTCTTTATCTTGTGGTTTTCATCTCTATTACTCACATTTCCTCACAATGAGCATTCATTAAAATATTTTAAATTAAGACCTTTACTGCCTTTCTCACTGAGCGTGTCGGGTCTTCCCATATGACACATTTTTAATTCTTATCACAGAATTTCAGGCAGTTTGTACATTATATTCTATTAAAACTCTATTCCGTCCAAGGTTGTCACAATTTGGAGATTACACCTTTCTGAGGGATGTTTTGTTAGGGATATATTCATATATTCACTTTGTTAGCTGGCAAACACGGTCCGTGAGCTTGTATTTCACACCTCATTTGACATCACAATTCAACATAAAAGTATAAAGAGAAGCAATTATTTATTTAGATTATGGAATGGATTTTAGAGGGATATTAGATAAGTATAAATTGTCGTGCCAAATCATCAATCCCTGTCCTTCATCCAGCCCCGGGGAGGTGTTTGACCTCCAGGAGGACGCTAGATGGGACAGCATCTCATAATTATGTAATAATTATGTAACTCTGCTTAGGTAACGACTTGTCTTCTCCTGTAACTGGTTTCTTTCTCCTAAAGAGAAGGCAAAACTGATTCTCACAGAGCCAAAAGGGATCATCACAGCCTCTGCTTTCTCTTCAGTGTAAAACATCACCACTTGCTCAGTCCAGTATTTCGAGGAGTCGACTTCCTACGCAGAGACCCCGGATTCTGCCCTCACACAGACGCTTCTGACTCAGGACGGTCTGACATGCGTGCAACTGGTCAACTGGATGATGGCGTGAAAGCAATTAATGCATTCAGTAGAAGCCGTACTTGGGATTTTGAATCTAGATCTTGTCCCAGCCTCACGATCCGCGGTCACATCCTCTCCCATGATGCTGGGCAGCGGCCGCTGCTCCACGTCAGCCACGCGATCACAAGGGTCACAGACGCCACCTGCACCCTCACGGCCCAGCCGCCTGTCACTGCCAGCACCGTCGTCAGTGAATTACATGAGACAGTCGACACTCCCGTATAGAACAGGCTCCGTGGTAGATGGTTTTGTGCAACGGGAGGCTCGCGTCCGTGCTCTGAGCACGCTGACCGTGGGCCGGGCTAAGCCGTGGTGTCCAGTTAGGTGTATCGTATGCATTTTTGACTCATGATGTTTTCAACTTATGATGGGTGTGGTGTATCAGGAAGTAACCCCGTTATGAGTCAAGGAAGATCTATACCCAAGACGTATACCCAAATGGTGATTTCGGAGGCTGTTATGTCCAGGCATCCCATTCGGACCCCTCAGCACAGCAGGACTGTGATAACCACAAGGTCCCCTCTTGTATCTGTACCCCCAGCATCCATCCCCCAGAACATCTCTCATCCCCTAAGCCCACATCATTCACGTGGGCTGGCCACAGTGACGGACTGGTTCTGGGGGGTCCATGATCCAAGCTGGACCAAACAGAGCCAGGGGACCTGACGGGGAAGAGCGACGTCCTCCCTGAAGTGACCATGACAGCAGGATGGACACTGGGAGCCACTGGTGGCCGACCTGCCACCAGGAGGAAAAATCCTGCCGGAGATGCTGCCAACCCAGAGGAAAGACAGGGGACAGGTCGCTAAGGATGCCGCTTGTGCAGCTGGATCCAGATGTCCCTGGTAGGAGCCCCCCTGCACGTCTCCACCAGCATGAAAAACCCAAGACCCCTTTTTTGCTTGGGCTTCTTCAGTGTGGCGCTCAACGGCAGCCACTGGACAAAGCCCACCCGACCAACCCCCGCAGCAACACAGAGAGAGTCTGGGCCCCAGCACAAAACAGAGAGGAAGCTACAACCCTTGACAGGCACCACATCTGAAGCGTGTGGCCAACGGTGCTAGCTGACCTCCATTCTTCCGCCCTTCTTCCTTTATAACAAAGACCTCCCCCCACAACAACTTCCCAAAACAGTGCTGGGTGTTTGCTTTCCCAGACTGCTTCTTGGGCAAAGGCCCACCGCTTCCCCCTGAGATCTGAAAAGATGACTTCCAGGTCTTCTTCCCCAATAAAAAAGAGACACAGAAGCGCCTCCCTGCCCGTGTTAGTGAACAACTGGGTAGGCTAGTGATGCCTGGGACTGCTATAGTCATCTTGCGACTATGAGCAAACGAGAGGGAGGATGACAGTCAGTGAGCTGGGCACAACAGAGTGGAAGACAGGACACACCTGGGTGACACCGTCTGTGCTGCTGCGTTAACCAGCCACCAACAACCCGGCCCCAAGTTTCTTGCCAGGTGAGATGATAAAACTGTGTTGTAGCGGCCGCGTTTGGTGGGTATTCTAGTACTCGCAAATGAAAGCACCTGAGCCAATATAAAAATCCTAGGCTCTCCCCATACACTGACAATTCAGGGTGCGGGAACGCTCAGCGGGCAGACAGATTTCCAGGGAAACCATGGGCCACACAAGGTTGCAGACGAAAAGCCCGGTCAAGGGATGGAGAGCAGGATAATCAGAATGTTGAATTTGGACTGGTCAATATTACTAACAGAAAGCTCGTGACCACTTACTCCCTTCCCTTTGGAAGAGCTCTTGGAAGCAGGCAGGACAGGGTCCTAGCTGAGGTTGGCCAGGGTCACCCAGGCAGGGAGCACTTGGTGTGGGACTCCCCTGGAGGAGGCAAGCTCCACCCAACCTCCCTGAGCCTCAGGAGCCCAGCCACACCCCAGAGCGTCCACAGAGTAACCCCTCGGGACCAAAGACCGTGGAGTTTGAATACTAGAGGGGAAAGAAAAGAGAACAGGGTATGACAATGGCAGAGATCTGCAAGGGGCCCGCCTGCCAAGCTGAGGCCGGAGCCATTGTGGTTTTAAGGCAGGGGCCGGGGTGACATGTCTAGTGGCTCATTTTGGCCAGACTCCTTGAGACAAAAGGCTGTTATCACAGTGGGAACAGCTCCCTCTGCCTTTTTGGGGTCCTGATGCACGATGACTAGCGATGACCTCCCTCCATCTCCCAGGTGAGTGCAGCCCTATGAAACCCAAGGCCGGCATCTGAGCCAGAGAGGACAAGTATGTGCCAGCAATACCAAGTTCACCTGATTTCCCATTCTGACTCCACACGCCAATACCCAGGTGTGATATCTGCAAAATGACTGCATTTAAGCACTGAGATACAATTACTCAATTGCTCTAGCCACCCTCCGTTTGCTCGTAAAAAGGTACATTTCCCCCTCGCCTCTTAGATCATTTCTATGGTCCTCATTTCATTCTTCAGTCTTCAGTGCAAACAATAACAGTAATAATAATAAATTCCTAAAATACGGTTCTCAAACCCTGCACATATGTGAGTTCAGGTAATTTTTGAGACTGCTCCTGTAATTGGGCCACTGGTGTATAAAGAGCGTAAAGGATAAAAGCTTCCTACAGCAGCACAGCCCCGTAATGGAGCCATTCAGAAGCCCAACGGCTGAGCAGTGCTGATGGGCGAAAGGAACACATCGCCCATTAAAGGCAGAGGCCTCACCTCATTACGTGCACGTTATTTTGCTATCAGCTCTTGCAGCCACCCCAGCCCCACCACGGCCGAGGCGTGCACGGGGACGTCAGCGCTCACCTGCTCTGCATGTCCGGGTGGTGGCCCACGCAGGTGAGTGTGGCCGTTGTCTGCTCACTGCTGCTGTCTATGTCCTCCTGGACTGCCCACTGCTGCTCGCTGCTGACTCGCACGGCCGATATTTTCACACCGGCTGCGGCCTTAATTCTGTGGGGTAGGAAAAAGATGTATAAATGTATGAAACCACGTTAGTTCAAGACAGCTGGTAAAAAATATGGAGCCAGAGCAGATCTTTCCTTTCCTCTGGGAGACCGTAGGGAAGAGAGGTGGTAAATGGCTTTCCTTTGAAAACTAAGTATCCTGTTATTTTTCCAAATGCCCCGAAGACGGAGCCCCAGCCTTTTGCCAAGTGAGTTAGTTTTCCATTTTGTCAACGCGCCGGGAACCAGAGCGCTGTCTGCTGCAGGGGCTGCGAGTGATGGGAATGAGGCGGGTATGTCAGGGTGGACATGGATGGAATCTGCTGGGCCTGCTCTTCACCTGGAGATGGGGAGGGGTCCCCACAAGGTGGAGGGAGCACACACGGCTGGGGGGCTGGGGAAGCCCAGGGGACTGAGGAGGAAAGGGTGGCCCTGACCACATGGGGAGAAGGGAATGATGGAGCATGCCGTCGTCAGGAGAAAAATACACACAACATCCAGGCAGGATAGCATAGCCAGGGAATGCCTGGTATGGTGTTGGCAGCACGCTTCCCAAGGAAGAACCCAAGGACCCAGGCGCTCCGGCACTGAGAAAAGGCCAGCTCACAGCCTGGTTTTTCCCATGTGTTCCCTGCTCCTCGAATGGCCCTCTGTTGCAACTAACCAGAGAGCGTGTCCTCTGTAGCAGCAGGAGTACAGGGCATCATCCAAGTTCTTGGACAGCAACCTTGGGACTTGCCCATGGACGAGCTGGGGACATGTGCGGGGAATAATTAGGAGGAAGGCGGAGCCATGCAGTGCCCTCTGCTCCCCGTGCCTTGACTAGGTAGGAGTAGGCGCAAAAGGACGTGCTTGCACCTCCGAGTCCAGGAACAAACACTGCACAGGGTCAGCAGGTGCTTGGATGCAAGGGAACATCATGTCCCTCTGCTTCCCAGAGGCCTGTGAACCTACAACCAAGGCCCGGTGAGGCCCTGGGCACCCTTTTCCACAGATACATCAAAAGGAACATGATTGGGTGGTTCAGTCAGTGAAGCATCTGCCTTCAGCTCAGGTCATGATCTTGGGGTCCTGAGATCGAGCCCCGAGCCCCATGTCAGGCTCCCTGCTAGGGAGCCTGCTTCTCTTTCTCGCTCTGCCCCCCAACCCACGTATGCTCTCTCTCTCTCGATTTTTCTCTTGCTTGCTCACTCTCTCTGAAATAAATAAATAAAATCTTAAAAAAAAAAAAAAGGGTTGGGGCGCCTGGGTGGCACAGCGGTTAAGCATCTGCCTTCGGCTCAGGGCGTGATCCCGGCGTTATGGGATCGAGCCCCACATCAGGCTCCTCCGCTATGAGCCTGCTTCTTCCTCTCCCTCTCCCCCTGCTTGTGTTTCCCTCTCTCGCTGGCTGTCTCTCTGTCAAATGAATAAATAAAATCTTTAAAAAAAAAAAAAAAAGGAACACAATATGGCCATAAAAAGGAATGAAGCTTTGACACCCACTACAATGGGGATGGACCTCGACATCAGTTGCCGTGGAAGAAGCCAGACATGAAAGGCCATGTATTGTGCGATTCCATTTATGTAAAATGTCCAGAAGAGGCGAATCCGTACAGAGAGCAGACTGGCAGCTGCCAGGGGCTGGGGGGCACTGGGGTAGAAGGGGCAATAACTGCTAGACTAACGGCACAGGCTTGCTGGGGACAGGACCGCACCGCAAATGTGCTAAATGCCACTGAACTGGTCCCTTGGAAACGGCCAATCGTATGTTACCTGAATTTTGCCTCAATAAAAAAACAAAAAAGAAAGAAAAGGGGGTAGAAACAGACAAATAGCCCGTCCCAGGAGAGGTTGAAAATTAAAAAAATAAAAATAAAAAAGCATTTATCAATATAAAACAAAATCCCCAAGACCGAAGCGGGGAACTTATAAAGCCAGAATCTCGAGGAGCAGGAGGGAGCGCTCTGGACCCAAGGGCTGTCCTAGCGCCCCTGGCTTTGCTGCCTCCCATGAGGAGCGTGGGGGCGGAATCGGGGCTTCCGATTCCTGCAGACCGGGTTAAACGGCAAAGAAATGCTTCTGTGTCCTTTATTCTCCTCGTGCAGATCCTCGCACAGACGCCAGGATGCTCAGTGGCCAGCCCTCGTGCCCTGAGAAATCCCCGCTGACCCTGCAGCGCCCCCAGGAGACGCAGACACCACTCCCTGCTCTGACGGATCTCCTCCTTCCCCACAGCACTGACTAAGGGCGCTGCCACCTGCAGGCGGTCTTTCTCACCACCATGATGTTCCCGGGATTAATTTATGCGAACCGTAAAGAGGCGTTCTGTTCTGTCCCCACTTTCAGCCATTCCATCTTGCTGCCAAAGTGGCAATTGGAGAGAATGTTCCAGGAGTCGCGTCTCCTCTCTGGCAGCACTTGCTGTTGTAACAGTTATCACGTTCTCCTACACGAGCACGACGGCTCATGGAGCTCTTTTGTCAGACAGCCCCGTGGGCTATATTATTACTATTGTCCTCAAAGTCCAGATGAACACATTTCGACCCTCCTGCCCCCAGGCTGAGTGGCCAGCTGGAGGTCATGGAGCCGGGCAATGGCAGAGCCAGGATTAGAAACCTGCTCCCATCCACGTGGTATCCCCCGTGAGCCACATGCACACCACGAGCTGCTGGCCAATGCCACAGCAGCTGAGTCCAGTGACCCATGACCTGCACTCCAGCTCCTAACTGAGCCCTAATGGCCCCTCTCCCCCTTCAGTCCTGGAGGTTCCAGCACATGTCCACTGAGGATTCTCCTTGGGATTTTTTGTTTATTTCCTCTCCTTCTCATCCAAAAACAAGGCACAGGTCCCCTTGTCCTCAGGGACTTGATGTTCACCTTGTCTTCTGGGACTCAGCATCTCTGAACGGATTCATGCAACTGGATGCTAGGGCCTCCCCACTACCCGCCTTTGCAGTCTTTTTTATTTTTTGAGATAGAGGCCATTGCAATGGGTGAACTCTCCCTGGGAGTGTTGAGAAGCAGGCCTCCAACCAGGGGCAACCACAAGTACGAACAACGCGAGCAGGTCTGGAGGCCAGCCACTGTGCTCACCATTGTCACTGCCCTTGATGGTCCTAAAGAGATCCAGGCGATCCCAGGGGAGGCCAGGATGCAGACTTGGGATGGTGACCCGTACCCAACAGAGGTCACCCAGCAGGGTCACACCAGTGCCTAGGGCTGTGCATGAGGACAGAGGCAGAGAGTAGACCAAGGTGGCCTCCCAAGGTTTCCCTCAAATGGGATTATTGACCCCGGGACACCACAGATGCTTTTCTACATGCCGCGATGCTCTCGAGAAGGTGTCTGACTCCTTCACCTTTTCCTGCTTACCTGGAGCCCAGATGAGAGCCCGTCACAATAGCTGCCGTTTGCTTCCCTCCCCAGGGGCAGCCTGCCACCAGTAGCCCTCCAAGTTTGGCCATCAGCGGAGACATCTCTGTTCTCGCCTGCAGGGTCACCGGCTCTCAATCTCTACTCCACCATCCACACCCGAGCACGGCGCTCAGCATTAGGGCTCCAGACACAATTACTTTTTCCCTCTATCCCCATCCTCCTCCCAAGCTACCTAGGAGGACTGCAACCTCCTGCCGACCCAGAACACACCAGGAACGTTTCTTCCCTAACGCCTTCCTGCGCTGCTGGTCTCCTTTGGTTCTGGCTGCTCCCCCGAGCTATAGCAACGTCAGACCTGAGAGGCTCACCCTGCTGCATCGGGGATCTGGAGCACAAGGGAAGCCAGAAACTTCGGCATGGTTGATTTCGAGGCAAAGAGGAAGTCCCAAGAAAACAGATACCTACCTCGCCCCCTTCCAGGCTTCCTAGGGCCCATCCATCCCCCAGAAAGGGGACTTTCAAGCTGCTAAATACCTCCCAAAACTGCCATAAAGACAGGCCAGCTTCTGTACCCGTAGGCTCAACAGTCACACATGAACTGTCTCCGTTACAGCATGGAGCCACACAGGACAGATGCAGAGAGATGCACGGCATTGCAGGGTTTGTCTTAACTTTTATTCTCTATTATTATTATTAATTATCCCTATCATTACCGTCGGTAGCACTGCACTCTTGTAAGCCTCCTTGTACAGCACAGAAAACAGACACTTGCCCATCAGAAGGGCTGAAACGAAGAGAGAACTTAGCAAGTGTCAACCTGGAACCGGTGTGCATTGCTGGAATGCATGATCGTGGTTCCATTTCTTTGGAATACCATCTGGCAATGTCTCCCAAGCTGAATTTCCGCAGATCTACAGCCCGGCATTTCCACTACGAGGCAGATGCCCAAGAGAAATGCATGCACGTGTTCCCCAGAAGAGCACAAGGGAGTCCGTGGCAGCACCATCCTATGGAGCCCGAATGGAAACAGCCGAAACTGCTCAGTGAGAAGAGAACAGATAGCCGCGAATACAGTGCAGCAGAAACGAGAATGAGCAGTCTGCCACCACCCAAACAGCACAACGAACCTCCAGATATGCTGCTGGGCGAGAAAGGGCACACTGCAAAATCCCATTTACAGGAAGTCCGAAACAGGCCAACAGACCTCTGAGGCTGAAGTCAGCATCGTGGTCACATTTTGGGGAAGCAACTGGACGGGGTCCCCAGGGGGCTTCTGGGGCCCCAGCAATGTTCTGTTTCTCCTTCTGCACGTGACTGCATGGTGGGTCTCGAGAATTCATCAGGCTGTGTTCACTCACGTGTACTTTTCTGAACATATGTTCTAGTTCTGTATAACGTTCCCAAAAAAGCAAGCAGACCTGGTGCTCGTAACAGGGACGCCCAGTTGCAGCCAGGGGAGCAGCTACCACTGAATGTGATCCCCTGCTGCTTAAGCTCAGCGGGGGGCCTCAAGATGAGTCAGACCGCTACCATCCTGCACACACAGAGGGGTTTCTCCCCTCAACTTCCACCACCCTTCCAAGTGCCCGGGGCCCTGTCCTTGTTCTGAGGAGCAGAGTAATCTGAAACTTTGACCTTGCCTGTGATGGGGAAGGGTCGTAGACTCCAGATGAGCACCTTGCTGGTTGGAAGGGACTGATGACATTCCAGCTGCTGTGGGGAAGCAATAAGAAAAACATCTAGACTCCAGGCCAGTTTCCACCCAGCAGGGACTAGAGACAGGGCAGAGACCCACAGCTTCTCCATCTCATTCCCCCAACATCTCTCCAGTCCACTATATCTACCATCTAGCAAGGCACAAGAAAACTTGCTTGATGAGTGCATCCAAATCCTTCCGTTTTATACTTAGGCCATCCACTTTAGAACTAAATACTCAACTCTAGGCTGGATTTTTGGCCATTTGGTTCCTTACACAGTAGATATGCAGTAAAGGATGCATCCTTTGCACTCACAGACTCTCCTCTTGTGGTCAGTGTGGCTGCAGCAGCTCCAGATCTCACATCCTCATCCACAAAGGAAAAGCAAGATTCTCTCCCTCAGAACAAAATCCTGAAGCCAGGTTTTCATTGGCTGAATTAGACTGAGGATTCATTCCACCTTGGACCAAGAACTAGGGGAAGAACAGTGCTCACCAGTTTAGCCAGTCAACTACCATCCCTGCACTAAGAGTAAAGTTAAGCCATCTGAATCACATGGCAGTAATCACAAAAAGTGGCTCCTAAAAAGAAATTCAAGTCTCAAGAGAAGAAATGAATGTTGGGTATCAAAAACACAAGCCTAAAGGCAAATTACCGAGGTTCTAGCCCTCTCCTAAATACAAGTTATAAAACTGTTCCTGAATTCCAGTTCTTAGCCCAAATCCTTCCCGATTTTAGATTATATTCGTTAGAATAACTTAAGCCCAGAAAAATCCATGTCTTGAATATTCATTAAGTGTGTTTTAGAGAAATATTTTTAGGCTTGGTGATATTCTTAACACTTGTTATGTATAAAAACAACAATATCTAAAACTATATGAAAACTATTAATGGTCTCAGTGCTGTAATGAGCTTCGGGGATCTGGGGCCGAGCAAGTAAAAGGTATGACCACAAGGTGGCAGGAGCACACAGCAAGCCTTATGGGGCAACACTAGGACAGGTTTGCATGCTACGCAGTCCCTCACAGCATAAGATCTTCCAAAGGATATGAAACCAAGACCACCCTGAAGGGGAGGAGGGCAAGGGAGCCTCGGGAAACAGGAGGATCAGAGAGGGGGGTTGTGTGTTACCTGATGCCACTGAGCAACACATGGGCAAGTCTGCAGATCAGTGCAGACTTGGGGTCTTATAATCAGAATTTATGGCTAACAGACATTGGGTATGCAGGGTTTTTGCAGGGTATGCAAAGCAGGCAGGCTCCAAATGGCTAAAAATATGCTTATTTGGGATATATTTATAACAATCAGATGTGTAAAGATTTGAGTTTGGCGCTGGCAGGGTTTTGAGCTAACAAGTCCCAGTCTGCTGTGAAGAAATAAACAATATAAGGGCCAATATACAGGGACCATCTTTGGCTCATTTATATAACAACTTTCTGATAGTCACAAAAAACTTACATTTATATTTCCATAGGGTCTTCATTATGCAAATATTTATCTGAATTCTTGTAGTTATGGCATTCCATTGAGAAGAACACACTGGCAGAATGAGAAACTGTTGATGAACTGACTTGTCAGATAATCTGTTCCCACTCACATGTGGCCGCTGGGTGACAGCGCACCTGTGCCCACACACCACTCCATCATCCCTGCCATTGGGGTTGGTCGGGTGCTGCTGACTGTCAGCTATAAACACATGGCAAATGCAATGCAAATCTACCGCAAAGTGAAATTGCAGATCTTGTGGTCCTGGAGGACTGACGACTGCCAGCAAAGCTACGGAGAAAAAGAACCCAGGAGGGGGTCTGCCATCAACAGATCTGTATTGACAGTTAACAGGCGCACAGGATCAGTTTCTTCAAAAGAGAGCAGTTCAAATAGCATAGCATTGTGAAGCTCTTGAGGAAATTGGGGAAGCCCTCGAATATCTCTGCTAAATTGATCCTTTTTGTGATCCTACTGACAATGTCAGGTGTGAAATGAAAAACACAGTACTGCACAGTTGTAGAAAATTGGAGGAAAATAACAAATCGTCACAGGCGATGCGTGCTTTGTTCAGAGCGGCACAGAGTGGGAATTGCTGAACCTAAATTTTATTTAACGTAAGATAAAATAAACCTGTCATAATTTTTATTTCATTTCTCAAGGAAGGAAAAAAATCCCAATCAAGGTTCCTTTCTCGCTATTGTCTATGAGACTTTATGCTCCCGTTTCAGTAGATTCATTTCAATTGGCTAAATATTCTCAAATTAAAGAAAAACTCCTAACGCTCTTGCAGCTTGGAATGGCAATGCTCTTTAAAAAGGCATGTTTATGTGTGTAAAAATATGCGAACATTCTGTATTGGTGGGGAACCTGCTTCCTTCTGGTTCCTAGAACAGTGAGTGCCTTCGAACCTCTGCAGGAACTTCTCCTTAATCTCCTTCAGGTTTGGGCAAATGTCACCTCAGTGAGCCTTTCGTAGTTATCCGAAACGGAACACTAACACCCAAACACTTCGCTTCTGAGCTTATTAGCTCTCTCCCCCACTGGAGGAAAGCACTGGAGAGCAGGCATTTCTATGAGTTTTACTCCCTGCTTTATCCATGGTTCTGAGAACCAGGCCTGGCAGATGGGAGGCACTTAAATAATACTGGTAGAATGGAGGGTCTCTATCTAAGGTGTCATCTGTCTCTGGATGTCCCACAAATATCAGACTTTGAAGACTGAAGATGCCCATTAAGAGAAAAAAGCCGCCAAGGGCAGGGGAGGAGGTACAGGCGTTAGAACCCACTGGACCAGAGGTTTCTGAACTTTCAAGCACAGCAGAATTGCCTGCTGCTAGTTACAAATATCTAGACCCAACCTCCAGAGACTGTCATTCACTAGGTCTGGGGCAGGACCCAACAGTGCTGTGTTTTTAAACAAGCTGCCGTGAGGACATGTGTGGTCTTCAGAACATGCTTGGGTAACAGCGTTTGGGACACGTTCCAGACGATCACATTCTGTCAAGGAGAGGAATGCCAGGGAACATCTGGTGTTCGACACACTCTCTGAGATAAGCCCAGCCCTGGGCACTGGAGCACTTTCAGGGTGTGATTCAGGAAAACTGTAAAGATACTTTTAATTTGGATCCTCCCAGCAAACCACTTTCTGTGTGATCAATCAACCAGAGAGACAGATGTATGCGTCTCCCACTAGGCACCTAGAGGCTGGCAAAGTCAGGCTCTGCTGAGAGCTCGTTTCAGACCATGATTTAAACTCGGAAAGATTGCAGGATAGGGAAGAGTCTGGGAGTGAGCCCACCACACTGGACTGGCCAAGATGACCGCAGGACACGTTGGGGGGGGGGTCCCTCCTCCTACCCAAGTGGCTGAAAACCAGGATACTGAGAATAGATATTTTTAGTCTCTGAGTCCGAAAGAGAAAAGGAATCATCCTGAAGGACAAACAGACAACCCATAGTCCTTCCGAGCAGAGTGCTGGAGGGCAGGAATTTCAGTTCTGAGCATAGGAACACGCTAAGAGGGATCTTGATGCTCGTGAGAACTTTTCCCAAGCAATGCCTGCTGACTCCTTGGGGCGTTCTCCCCTCTCTTGTCCCCCTGTTCAATTCTAGCTTTTATCTAGGAAAGTCAGATTCTAAGCAAAACTCTATGTATAGCTTTTGACAAATCAGAAATTGAACGTTTTTACAAGCAAAAGAATGGTCTTAATTAGCACAATGTTCCTATCACAAGAGGTGCCTTGGTCTTGTTGTTTTGTTTGTCGGTTTGTCCACCCCTGGGAGATAGCTAGATATCAGCAAAGTCAATTTGCAAAGCAGTGGGTTCCCTCGCAGCAAGAAAGAATGATAAATAAGAATGAGCTTGTGGCTATTTCTACCACAATTGTAGAAATTTATTCTCCACTCTGGCCAAGGCAGCTCTGAGTGTGGAGATGCCAGTGGGCTCACCCCTGCAGGAAGCTCCACTCAGCCTGGGAGGCCGGGTCTCCTGTGCCTCGTTGAGGCTGTAACTATGCCGTTTCCCCAACCAAATGATGGCTTCTACAGTACAATCATTTCTTCCCTGACTCCAGCTTTATAGACACTTGGCCAATCTCAAATCACAGTGCCTTCCACAGGTAATCTAACAGAACAAGACTGCCCCCAAAATTCCTGCTGGTCTCCCCCGCTCTGTGCTGGCTGTATGAGTCTCCTGGGGCTTCTCTACCAAATGACCACGAACCGGGGGGGAGGGTTAAAACAACAGAAATGTGCTCTCTCTCGGCCCTGGAGGCCGTTAGTCTACAGTCAGGGTGCTGGCAGGGTGGGCTCCTTCTCAGGGAGTCCAGTCCATGCCTCTTCCCCAGGTGGTTCCTGGGAATCCTCGGCTCCTAGACACCTCTCTCCACTCTCGGCGTCTGTCTTCACACGACCTCATGTAGCTGTGTCTCTCCTCTCCTTACAAGGACACCGGTCACTGGACTGAGGGCCCACACTCACCCCAACTAATTGCATCGGCGATGATCCCATTTCTAAATAAGGTTCCATTCTAAAGTTTCAGGTGGGCAGGAGTTTGGGGGACCCGACACATTCTCTACAGGCACAAGGCCAAGATAAAGAAGGTAAGGTAGGGGCGCCTGGGTGGCACAGCGGTTAAGCGTCTGCCTTTGGCCCAGGGCGTGATCCCGGCATTCTGGGATCGAGCCCCATCAGGCTCTTCCGCTATGAGCCTGCTTCTTCCTCTCCCACTCCCCCTGCTTGTGTTCCCTCTCTCGCTGGCTGTCTCTATCTCTGTCGAATAAATAAATAAAATCTTTAAAAAAAAAAAAAAAAAAAAAAAGAAGGTAAGGTAAGGGGACAGCAAAGGTTTCACTTCTCTGGAAGCACGAGGTACCTGAGGAAAGAGCCCAGGCGTGTCTGACTTGGCCGCTTACTCAGTGCGGGCCCGTACGTACTGGGAGAGGCGGGTAAACTCCAGGGCAGCCGCTCTGATCCCCGACTTCTGGTGGTCGCAGCTTTGTCTAACCCCTTCCCTGTGAGTGCAGGTAGGACCTGTGACTTGCTTCTAACCGACAGACGACGGGAAAGCGATGAAATGCCGCGCACACACCGTGAGCACGCTTGGCAGGGGCGGGCACATGGAGATTTTCTCAGGCCCTATAAATGGCTTCTCGTGGTTCAACGAGCGAGGCGGTGCTGTTTAATGGGAAGCTAGGATGAGTAAATGCAGAGTAATTAAGAACCAGAAATGCTTCTGCAATGAAAGGGATTTGGAAAGTAGGTACAGTCTCGGGGAGCGAGTTCAAAACGCTACTGTGAGGTATTGTGTTTAATTTAAGGTCTATTCACTGAGTACCTAGTACATGTACATCAGGTGTTAACCAGCTGCTCTGTGCAGGACAAATGGACAGTCCTAGGAGACAGACAGACAGAATAGTGAAGTTACCACAGACTTGGAAGCTACATTTCTGGCTGAAAACCCAGACTCCAGCTGTGTGACCTTGAGGAAGTCACGGAGTTCCTCAGTCTCCTCACCTGTAAAAGGGGACTATTAATAATAGTACCCACCTCACAGCAAGGGTTGAATGGAGACAGTATGTATGAAACACCTAGAGCAGAGCTTGGCATATAATAAGGAGCATACAGCATTCGTTATGCAGATGGTGGTGACAGGAGTGCCCAGGCAGCCTGCCCCCCAAATGCTGACATTCCAAAGAATCAACCCTTGTTGCTCAAGCGCTTCAGGAACAGACTGAGCTGCTGGGAGAGCCATCCAACAAGCCCCTGGCCCTGGTCACCTCGCCCACAGAAGACCAGGCAGACTAGTGGGGTCAGCCCGGCATCCAGCCCCCTCGCTCAAGAAAGCATTTGGACTTCCCACTGGGAGCAGCGCGTGCTCAGACCAGGGCGGTCCATGTGAGCTGACTCCACGCTCAGCTTCAGGAATCCGTGTGTGGGTGGCCAATCAATGTGCTATGTCCTCCTGGAGAGAATGACTGGTCCGAGGAGAAACCACATGACCCAACCACACCAATCAGAAGTATCCCGATCCCTGGCCACAGTGGACGGGCTCACAAATAGAGTAGGACCTGGGATTTGTTGGGGAGAGTGGAGCCTAGCTCTCTGCTCACTAAGCAGCAAGTGTTGCAAGACTCCACCACCTGCCTGAGAATGAAAACAACAGGTGGGAAAGAGATGGCTTCCCAGCCACATTGTCTGAGCATCTGGATCCAGCCAGACCTGAGGCTCTCATGACACTTTTCGGTTACAAGAGCCCGGACATCCCCTATAAGCTTCTTTGAGTTGGGCTTCTTCTGTTTGCAGTTGAAAGTACACCAACAAAACAGTCAGGCTCTGACGTTTCTGCCGCTCAGAGAACCAAATAAAATCCCAGAGTTCACAGAAGGTACGTGTATAAAGTTAGCCTATAATCCAAGGACAAGAGAACAGATGGTGCTAGGATGTTCAGTATTTCAACCATCCTTGTGAGTACCGAGAACAAATATTAAACAAAAGGTATCTATGGAAACAACCCAAGATCCTCTCTCTTTGTCACACCCATCACTTTAGCAATAAATGTTAATAAACAAAGCTAAGGTATAAAAAAACGCAATTCATAACTTGAAAATAACCTGATCTTTTCTGGAATTAAACTCGTTTTCTGTCAAATCTGCTATTTGTACAATGTTCGGTGAAATAAATTATCAAATGCCTGGTAAAAAATCATTTTGTCTAGTAATTTAAAGCATTTTGTGAGCCACAGTGAATTTTTTCATCTCTTCCTCTCTGTCCAAACATGATCGAGGGCTCACCCTGACACCCTGGATATTCTCTGTCTGTGAACACTTGCCAGTAACCTGGGTACTCACAGCCATCATGAAACACACACACACACACACACACACACCCCCATATTCACGACTTCATCTACCATCTACAGTGTGATGACCCAGAGAGTTATTTTAACAACACAGAACTTTCTTCTGAGTCTCAGTTACGTCGCCGAGTGAATACTTTGAAATCACCTCTTAGAAGTCTCAAAGGAAAATCAAACTCAACATACTCAGAACTGAACACAAGATCAGCCCACCCAAAAATAAAAAATAAAACCATCTTGCTTCTCTTGTCATCTCCGGGAAAGGACCACTGTCTTTGTCTGTTTAGGACATACTGTAACAAGATATCATCAACCAGGGTGGGGTGTGTCGGGGGGGGGGGTCCTTAAACAACACAAATGTAGTTCTCGCAGTTCTGGAGCCTGGGAAGTCCACAGTTCAGGTGCTGGAGGATTCTGCTCCTGGTGAGGGCTTCCTCCCTGGTTTGCAGCCCACCACCTCCCTGCTGTGTCCTCGAGTTACGGAAAGCAGAGATAGGAAGCAAGCTCTGCCCTGTCTCTCCTTATAAAGGCACAAACACCATCATGACGGCCCCAGCCATGGGACTCGTGTACCTCCCAAAGGTCCATATCCAAATACCATTACGTTGGGGATTAGGGTGTCCACATATGAGTGGGCGGTGGGGGGGCTCAGTCCATAGCAACCACCATCCAGCAAAGTGCTCAAGCCAGAAACCTGGGATCAGCCTTGACACCCTCCTTTCTGTGACTGCCTCACCGTGCCTCTCTCCACACCCCTGCATCATTCTTGCTGCAGTAAGCAACGACAACCTTTGCTACAAGCCACATGGCACGAGGGTGACCTGCTCCAATCCAGAGCCATCAAAGTTCCAAGCTTAAAACTCACTGGTTACACCCATGTTCAGACACATCCAAATTCCCACAAGGCCCTGCGTGGGCTGGATCACGATTAAGAGATCATGGAAGTGCCTGATGGAGGGAGTGGTGAAGCTAATGGCTTAGTGGCTAACAGCACAGACTCTGGAACCAGGCTGCCTGGATTCTGGTCCTGGCTCTACCATTTAGCTGCTCCGTGAGCTATATCACCTCTCTGAGCCTCAGTTTCCTCATCTGTAAAACGGACTCACCATAGCCCTCCATAGCCACCCTAGAGATGTCATATGAGGACTGAACTATGAACACTTAGTAGGTGCTATTTTAATTCTCTCTCTGGCTCGGGCTTCACGCCTCCCTGCTGGTCCTTCTCAACTCCTCAGAAGCCCGGGGCTTTTTCCCACCTGGTTGTACTGGTTCTGTTTCTCCTGCAGATCTGTTTCCTACCTTCTCCTCTTGCCCACCCTACTGGAGGCTGTCGCTGTGAACAGCATCCCAAGAGGCTCCATTGTGCCCCCTCGGCCTCCTGAAGGCTTCTGGGTGGGATCAACCAACAGCAGGAGACGAGAGGGTGAGAGAAGAGGCTGCGATTTTTACAGTCCTGGCTTCTCCCTGCTGGAGAGGGCGGCTGAGCTCCTTTCCCTGTGAACGCGGCTCCTGTGGACGAGGCTTGTTGCCTCCAGCTAATGCTCTACTAGGTCCCTGTGAATCCCCCCAGCCCCCGCCTCCCTGGCCAGGGTGGTAACGGCTTCGCCCTGTCACTGGTCCTAGGTGCTTCGCCACCCCTGGCTGGCTCCCTTCGCCCTGCCCCCACCTTGGTCAGAAGTCCCCTTCCTTAAGTTCTCTTCGGGCTGTGCCAGTTCTTTCCCACCCAAACCCTGAGGGGTTCAGGCCTTTGCACAGACGGTTCATTACGCCTGAAGCCTTATCCCTCACATGCCACACCGCCCCCCTCTGGTTATCTGGATCACTCCTACCCACTTTCGACTCAATCCATACCACCTCAGAGAAGTCTTCCCAGGTGCAGGAGACTAGGTTAGTCTTTTTGAGCACATCTCGCTTGTTTTTATTACATTCCCGTCCTTAAACGATGTTTTGCACACAGTTGGTGCTCAAAGCGCACTTGTCGAATTAACTGCACAACCCAACAGTGAAATACGGCAGGTTTCTGCCATGGAAATGACCAGGCTTTATCCGACGCAGGCAGAAACAATGCAAACTGATGTCACAAACGAAGCCACTCAGGTGGCTTCTCAACCTGAGAGATGCTTTTGGAGGGACCGACACAGCAGCTGCTTACGAATGCTCCCTACCCAAACTTGTGTCAGAGCCTGTGTAGCAAACTCGGCACTAGAGGCAGGCTGAGTGGCAGGGCAGCTGGCGTGGGTTTCGAGGCCCCAGGGCGGCGGTGGGCCCAACCTCGTGCGTCACTCGGTAGTAGCAGCAGAGACGGCATCTCACATCCAGTTACCGCCTAGATACTTGCCAAGTGCTTTCACACATAGTATCCCATTTGTTCCTCGTGAAAACCTGTGAACTGCTGCAGAGGAATTATTCACACGCCCACGATCGCACAAGTGGGGAGATGCAGAACAGAGCTGGACCCCCGTGGTCATGGGTCCCAGCCCACGGCTCCTCCCAGGAGGAAGACAGCCGGCCTTGCCCACGCAGGCTTTGCCTCCTCTTGGCTGGGGAAGATCTTGACTGTCAGGGCAAGCGCTCCAGGCCTCTCCTCTCCAGTGTCTCTTTCATCCAGCATGGAAAGTGCCTTAAAAGGCAGTGTAACAGAGAAGCGAAGAGCATATCTCCAGACCCCAACGCCTGGGTTCAAAGCCAAGGGCTGCCATTTTCTACCCGTACAACCTAACATCAATTATTTTAGCCTCTTTGGACCTCAGCCTCCTTACCTGTAAAGTGGGGACAATAGTGTCCACTTGGATGGTAGCCTTCAGTATTAAATGAATGAAGGTATTTACATCATGCAGCACAATGCCTAGCGTATAGCAAATATGTGTCACTTCCGTCTTTCTGACAATGGCCAGTCCAAGTGTTCGCAGGGACGAGGCAGGTAACATAAAGGTGAACAGCTAAGCAGGTAGAGACTACAGTAAACTGGTCCTAACACGCACATGCCCCAGTCTCAGAGGATACCCCACGAGCAACCTGTGCCCTTCACCGGTAGAAGGAGCCCTCTGGTGACAAGACCTCCCCGTGTAGCTCTGACTATATGCAGTGTGACGCCAGATCGACTTAGCTGCAATAGATCTGCAATCCCAAGGGTATCCAGGGGGAAGCATTCTTGGGGGAGTTTCTACTTTCTCCCCATCCTGACAATTCTGCTCCATTTCCTCAGTCCAAGAAAATAGTCTCCCAAGACTACATTTGACACAGTAAACGTGTCAAACACATACATACATGCACGTGCACAAACACACACAGTATTCCAGTACTCATCTGCGCTGTGAGAAAAACCAAGGCTCGCTCATGAGTGCAGATCCTGTGATTGGAAAGAAGGAGGGGTAAGGCGTCTGTTACCTACTGAGGTAACTGTGAGGGACAAACACAAAAGACCAAGGAGACCAGACTCCAGGTGACACCGCCCTGCTTCTCCTTCCTGCAAGGGAAAATTCTGTCCCCTCCATACAGACCAGAGACCCCTCTGTTCCATAATGAGTGAATAACCAGAGCACCCATTTGGGCTCCTGTGTTCGAGGATCCAATAGTTCTAGCTGTATTTGTGACATAAGTCCCATCTTATACACAGAGACTTGGAAAATGAGAAGCAGAAATATTCCTTAATCCTTCTTTCTAAAGAGAGACTTCCTACGTAATGGGGCATTAATGCAACCTGGAAAAAAAAAAAAGGTAAATGGCACAAAGAGAGCAGATTTCTGCCTGGGATACCCGAAGCCACAGCTGGTGCAGCCACGGACGCTCAGAGCTGTCTTTCTTAGGCAATGTCCCCCCGTACCTCAGACTCCTGAACTGTGTGTCATCACTTCAGAAACCGTCCTCAGAGACACATAAATACCAAACACCCAGAGGAACAGAAGTCACAGAAGCCCCAGGTCTTAGAGAGCTGGAGACTGACTTCAAACTTGGCTAACAGCTCCCTGTGTGACGTCAGTCAGGTCACGACACTGGTGGGCGTGTGGCGCTTGAACAGCCTCCCCGGGCCGCATCGTTTGGTGAGCTGTTCTTATCTTTGCAGACCCAGAAACACAACCAGATATTATTGGATCCAAGAAAAACCACCTCCTTTCTGTTCCTCCTAAAGCCGAGGTTATTCCCGCCTGAGCGTCCTTGCCTGGACTGCTCCCTCTCCTGCTCTCCTATCGCGCTTTTGTACCTGTCCAATTTTATTCAGCCTGCTCACTCACTGGATGTTCCCCTAGTCACAGCCTATTCCCCTTTGTCTTACTTCCACAAGCATTTTAAATTGCAACAAATAAATCATTAAGTAGAAAACGAAAATGCAACAAACCTTCACATAAAGAACAAAAATACAAAAGCAAGCAGAATGTACTAATTCGCTCATCTGTGATAGACATTTATTTCATTAGCTGGCAGTGCTACAAAACTCACTTTCAATTCCCCACTCCCCAATTTAAAAGACATCAGTGGCCCCAGTGCTGACCCACGTCCAGACCACACTTGGTCAGGCCAGCCCACTGACCTCACCGCCTTCTCACTATGGATCCATCTAGACTTTGCTCCATTCAAAATCAACAAGTACTCCAGTATGTGCTTGTTTGGTTCAGAGAAAATGGGCACCGTAAACACCAAAACACTCTGTGACTCCCCTACTAGAATATAGCTTCAGGAGATCAGAGAACCATACGCTTCCCCACTAGAGTCAGTACAAAAACCAGTACCTGGCAAACGAAAGACACTCAAAGATTTGTTGAATTAATAAATTAATGAATCTCCCACGAGAGAAATTTATGTAACACTGATCCACCTCTCATGGGTTAAATTAAAAATATGGTATTCATTGGAGTCTCATTTAACTCAATTGGTCATATTTCTTTTAGTTGCCAAAACTACTGTAAGGTACACAGAAGTCACAAAAATAAAGCCATTTTCCCCTGGGAAACCATAGCGTGAGAGTTACACTAGGTGTGTGCCCAACACAAAGTTCATCAGCATCTGTTGTCATGTGACCTAGAACATTCCGCCTTCCTGTCACCGAAAAGGCTCCCTCTGGATGGAAACCCAAGGCACATCAACCACCTCCAACAATAAAATCCATGGGGCAGCCTCCGGCTGCCGAGCCCCTTTGCAGGACAGGAACAAAACAGCCAAGAGGGGGCTCAGCAGAGCTACCCTCAGAAGGCCAAAGCTAGGGCCCCAGTCCCTTCCACCCTGGACAGCCAAGTCTCCAGAGGCCACACAGTTGTTATTATCCCACCAGATGTTATCAGGAAGGAAAAGAGATATATAAAACACCAAACTTTCACCTCACCAATTTTTTTTTTTTGCCAAATTTTAAAATGCTGGCAACTCAAAAAAAAGGGAGGGGAGCCCAGGTGGCTGAGTCATTTGAATGTCTGACTCTTTTTTTTTTTTTTAAGATTTTATTTATTTATTTGATAGAGAGACACAGTGAGAGAGGGAACACAAGCAAGGGGAGTGTGAGAGGGAGAAGCAGGCTTCCCGCCGAGCAGGGAGCCCGATGCGGGGCTTGACCCCAGGACCCCGGGATCATGACCTGAACCAAAGGCAGATGCTTAACGGCTGAGCCACCCTGGCGCCCCAAGTGTCTGACTCTTGGTTTAGGTCAGGTCATGATCCCAAGGTCGAGAGCCTGAGCGCCACATTGGGCTCCGCACTGGGCATGGAGCCTGGTTGAGATTCTCTCTCTCCCTCTGCCCCTCCCTGCTCCTCTAAAAAATAAATAAAAATAAAATAAAATGCTGGCAACTCGTTGAATTTTATATATGCTTGAAATGTTAAAAAAATTTTTTTTTAACAAACAGGGAGCAGGCAGTGTTCTCAGAATGTGGCAGACACCCCCATCCCTAAGGGTGCATGAGAAAATTTTAGGTGGCATGACAAGGACGTAATATTAAATAACATTAAGTTGGAAAAGGAGAGCTTCTCGTCTTTATCAACCCTTCTGATTAAATCAAGTGGAACGCTGGAGTGGAGCATTACCGTCTTGAGCCTTCTCCCACGCTCGCAGATCTCCAGTTCTAACAGAGGGAACTCATGAGCCTCAACATCCATCCAGGCATTCTGGAGCCTCCGACTCTGCAGCCAGAAGGCTCTAACACTGGCTCTGGTGTAACGACTTTAACCGCCACCTTCTCTTTACAGCAGCGATACTGGCTTTCCGTTTATAGAAGAGAAATAAAGTTTCTGTTGTAGGTGACTGAATTTAGTAAAAATATCAGCTGATTTAAAGAAAATATGAATTGAACAGGAGCACTGGTCATGTGCACACATGGGCAGAATAGTGAAAACCGGTGGTACAGAGACAGCGCCCAGCACTCAGCCCCTGAGGTCTCGGCTCCCACGGTGAGATGGGTTGAGGTGATAAATTCGTTACTGCCGAAGCCACACGTTTACTTTAACGCGTGCTAGGAAAAACTAAAGCCAGAAAACAAGAGACAGATCTTCTACCGTAAGGGAGTGATTCAAAAGTTTCTTTTAAGACACACATGTTGCCAAAAAAAAAAAGTGTATCAGTTGCAATGAAACTAGTAAGGGAAAAGCCACAGGTGTACAAACACTGGAACTCAGAAACGCCAGGTCCGGGGTGACCCCGCCCGGCTTCCAGGGGCAGCGTCCCCCTGCATTGAACCCCAACAGCTGCACCCCGGGGGTCTTTAAGCTGAGAATCAAAGAAGCCATTTTCCACCATAAGAAGTGTCTCCATCCAGCTCCGTTCAGCAAAGCAGTTGGTGCCTCCATCTGAGAATTCCACTCCAGGTTGGGTTTGTTCAACAGCTCAGATGAAAGAAAAAAACACATCTGGAGAAGGAATCAAGCTGCTAGGAAAGAGCTCAGGAGTTTACCTTTAGTTGTCAAAAAACCCTCTGCTGTGGAACACACAGCCCCCCACCTCCACCTGCCCACATCTCCTGTCTCCACCACTGGCGGTTCACAGAACCACTGAGAATGGGAAGCTGCAGACGGAAAGAAACTTCAAGCGAAGAGGAGGCAAGGAAAACAGATTTTTAAAAAGCAAAACACCCACAACTTTCACAAATTTAGAATGAGCTAGAATAATTTGATGAGTTCAACCCTGAAACACATTTCAAGAACAGCGTTCCTGAGCTGAGCTTCATGTCACTTTCTGGCATCTGATTACAACAATCCAATCACCCATCTCTCACAGACTTCTCAACCCTTTCAAGGGCCTCTGCATTTGGTTACATCTCCATTGATCTATTGACTCTATGATTAAAGAAGTGAAGGGACCCAAGTAAGGTTCTAAAGAGCCAGAACCAGAACCCAGACCTCCAACTGCCACGTCTCCTTTCTTCCCATCACCCTGTGTCATGGTTCATTAAGAAGTGCAGCAAAGTATCTCCTACATGCTCTTGCACAAAACTTCCCGCTTGTTTTTCAGTGTCCTGGGACCATCTCTTGGAACAAAGAAGATAAAACCAGGTGACCTCAGTGTCCTGGGACTGTCTCTCGGAATGAAGAAGATAAGACCAGGTGACCCTAACGAGAAAGACAGATGCTACCTGACTGATGAGGAACCACAATGGTCGTAGAAGAAAGGAAAACCCACAGCCTACCTGGGTCTGTGCTCTAGGAGTCTAAAGAATTAGGTGTATGATGGAAATTATTTGTATTTAATATAAAATCATGTGGTAATAACCTAAAAAATCAAACACTCAAGGAAAGATGACATTAGAGTTCTTTGCACACAACAGAACCCATTCTGGTCAGCATATGAGAAAGGGATTTATAGGAGAGATACAGGGCATCTCATAGAACGGAGGAGGAGACCAGAAACCCAATGCCAGCAAGGGGGCCGAGATCCAGGGCAGGTGACGGGCAGGACTCCCACAGAGACCACCTGATCGGCATCACCAGGCCTCAACCCCAAGCCTCCGCGTCAGCTGGCACCACACATCCCGTGTGCCTGGGATCTGTCATAATTGCATGTCCCATTGGCATCCTGAGAGAACGTACCTCCACAGCAGAGACATACCACCTGTGCGGCTGCCAGCAGGAGGAACCTGCATGTGTGCCCAGCTCAGTCCCTGTGTGAACTTTGCACGTGGACACACGCACACACACGCACATGCGCACACAAGAACAGCAGCGGGCACGTGAGAAGCATCTCCCCACCGCCGCCCCTCGGCCTACCCAATTTCAGCACAGCTGTGATGGACAGTTCCATGAGCCTAGACCATGGGCCTGCACCAAAGTGTTCTGGCTTCTCTGCTGTTTTCTCCGTGTGACCTCCCCTGGGGGCAACCACCTGGGATAAATGCTCCAGCTGCCTGGTCTTCCAGTGGAAGACCTCTGAGTCGCTCTCTCCACACTTCCGAGGGGGAGCCCCAGTGGACCAAGCCCCAAGGACTCATCAGGGCCCTTTGACCAGCTTCTCTTCCTTCCCTGACACTCCATCCTCACCCACACACTTCCACTTTCTGGCGTCACCTCCCAGATAAACTGCCTGTGCCCCAAATCCACGTATACTTCCCACACCATGCAATGCCCTGCAGAGGAGGATAGGGCCTTGGACCCCCAACAGGTTGGAAATTGTATGGAATATAAACCTCCCAACATCTTACCAAAAGGAATGAAACAGACGTACTAATCCCCCTGAGCTGGGACAGAGTTAAGGCAGACCTTGGTTATATATAAATATAATATGTATATATTGTGCTTAGTAGTGAGGCTGACACAGAATCAGTGTCCTCCTCCTCCTCCTTTTCTCTCTCTCCCTCTCTCTCCCTCTTCCTCTCTCTCCCCATATTCCTTGTACCAGTAAGTCAGGAGGACAGGAATAACTCCGAGCATTTAAAACACAGGACATTTAATCTGGGGAAGGGGCTACTCGGTCATGTGTTTCTGAGAAACTCAAGAGAGACTGGCACATCAAGAAGCTTCTAGAACCTAAGCTAGAAGAACTGAAGGAGAAAATAATATTCTTAGAGCCAGGGACGAGGGTCACGTGAAGGATGACAAAACCACGTGGGGCTCATCAAGCAGCAGAAATGTAGCTGCAGCCATAGATGCCACAGAGCAGAGGGGGAGGGGTGGGAATGCCCTGGCTGCTCCCTGCTTCCGGCCCTGCAACTCTCTGCCAGGGCTTCCCTGTCCAGGTGCTCCCCTCCCCACCCGGCCGGCTGCAGCCAGAGGAAGGGAACCTGCAGTCCTCTGCGATACAGGCAAAGAGCGAGCGAGCACGGGTGGATGGGAGGGCTCTGGCACACACCCCACTCCAATCGCCGTGCTTGGGACCAACCCACACATCCCGTCAGTGCCTCGGGAGATGAGCCGTCCGAGCCTATGAAGATGCTCCCAGCTCCTCACTCCCAGTAGTGGGTTGGATGGTGGCCCCCTCAAAAATACGTCCACCTAGAACCTGTAAATGCTACTTTATTTGGAAAAAATAATTAAGGTACGGATCCCAAGATGAGATCATCCCGGATGAGACTGGGCCCTAAATTGTACGCCAGGTGTCCTTGTACAAGACAGGGTAAGAGACACATGGAAGGGAAGACCACATGCAGAGAGATGCAAACACTGGACTTAGGTGGCAACAAGCCAAGCAACACCCAGAGTCGCTGGCCACCAGCACCAGTTGAGAGAGAGCCTCCAGGAAGAACCAGCCCTCCACGCCCCGATGCCTTGATTTTCAACTCGACCCTCCACAACGGGCAGACAACAGACTCCTGTTACTTTAAGCCACCAAGTCTGCAGCAACGTTTTAGGGCAGCACCAGGAAATGAACGCACCCATCCTCGGTTCCATCCCTCTGCACTGCAGCATTCTCTCCTTCCAAACTGAACACAAATCCTCAATCAGGAAGACAGGGACAAACTAGTTCAAAGGCTCTGCCTTTTATGTGTAATTATAATCTGAAAAGCCCTCGTGTCTCGAAACCCCAAATTCCAAGCGCCTCCCCCCCCACAACGGCAGTACCTAGGGAACGTCTCTGTTTCACGCACGATGGCAAGTCATCTCTGGAGCCAGGAACACTCACTGAACGTGGTGAGGAATATCTCGGGGCTCACGTGCAGTCTGCCTCCCTTTCGTAATGGGCTCCGCTCTCTGGCAAAGCCATCCTCCACCTCTAATTTCTAAAGTAAGTGATTAAGGCACCGTATTAGTTTCCAATTGCTGCTGTAACAAAGGACCACAATTTAGTGCCTTAAGACGACACAAATGTCTTATCATTCTGGAGGTCAGAAACCCAAAATGGGCTAAAATCAAGACGTCGGTGGGGCTGCCTTCCTTCTAAACAGGGATTTAAACCAGTCTTCCTTGCTTCTGTGTCCACGCTTTTTCCATAAGACCACATAGCTTCCTGGAATGAGGGGCAAGCGGAAGGAAGGGATCCACCCCTATGTCCACAGGTTGTAAGTCTCATCAGCCTCCTGACCACAACACTGACATCCCTCCCAGCTGGGCCACCCAGAACTCCGTACTCAGTGTTACCATCTCTGCCAGACCCGGAACGCCTTCTCCCCTCCTATTCTCATACCTTCATTCATCCAACCTTTAACAGTCAAGATCAAGGGACATCTCCTCTTTTCCAGCCTCCCTCAACACCCACATCTCAAAACATTCCTGAAACGCCCAGCACCCCAAGCCTTGCCCTGCCATTCCTCTGCTTGTGTTGGTGCACCGCATCCCCAAAAGAATTTTAAGATCTACACAGGTGAACACCCCATCCAAGACTTCTTGGTAACTGAGTGAATGCCCAATGAATGGTTGTTGATTGGAATCCACATCAAGGAGCTAGAGTGACAGGCATATGCCAAGGAGGTGCGCCTTAAAGAAAATGCTGTCTCCCCCCTTCCCTGAGGGGTCTGTCCATCCCAGCAAGTGTTCTGTGAGAATGTCCACCACACCCCATGAGATACACCAGGGTCTGCGCAGGTGGAAAAGAATTACAATAACAAGGAAAAGAATCCTAATGAAAGCTACGTGCCGGGCCCCGATACGCAGATATGTCAATCTGTATATTCCTCACGAGAGCGCTCTGAAGTACGCGCTTCGTTCTCCCCATTTTACAGAAGGGAAACTGAGCACACATGAGAAGTGACCTCTCTCTGTGCCCAAGGCCTCTACAGCTAAGGCCGCCCTACCCAACCTCTGCTCCACCTCTGCTGTTCTCTCCCAGTTTAACCCAGCGTGCGAGTTTTCCTGACCCCTGACCTGGGCTCCCCCCAGAGTCTCCCTTTGGTTCAGCTGCTCCCCGACCTGCAGGGTAAGTCCCCTCCCGGATCAGCCCGCCTGTGAGAACCCTCTCCATTTCAGACCCCCGGGGGCAGCTCCCATCAGCCTGAAGTAGCCATGCCCTCAAGGAGCACAGCCACATGCTCCCACCCACACACCTGCACAGGTGTGTCCCCTCTCAGGAGAGGGGCATGGGGGACACGAGTGCACAGCGGCACTGGCAACGACAGGATGCTGGCCCGCCCACAGCGATTCCCACTCACTGGCTCTGGATGTGGCCCAGGATCTGCATTTTAACCACCTCCCCCAAGGGATTCCGCCGTCAGAGGCCCCCAGAGTGCACTCAGGGAAACCTGGAGACAGGGTTGGGGTGCCTTGGGAAGTGGGTCACTCGGGTTCTTCTCCCCTCCCCACAGCAGAACAGGCATTTGTTTTACATGAATTTTGCTTCCAGAGCATTCTGACACCTGCACTTTATGCACAGGTGTGCCCGTGGGCGTCAGCTCAGCTCGCTGGAGGCTGTGCGGGTGCCATCCCACAATCCCTGCATAGACCACTTGGCTTCCCCGTGGTGTGACAGATGTCCTGAAGCAGCCTCAGCTCTCAGAGGGAGGAGGGGATACACCTGCCCTCTCTGAACACCTCCCTCAACCTGGGTGATTCACCCCTGCAGGGGACTCCCCCTAGACTCACCACATAGTCTTCCGGAGGGGGGATGGGCCCGTTTGAGAGAGAGAGAGAGAGAGCTAGAACAGGGAGGGGTCAGACAGCCCCTTCAGGTAGCTGCTGCAAGAAGGATGTGTGCCTCCCAGCCAACCATCCCCAGCTGCTACTAAAGAGAGGAGCCCAAGAGCCCCACTGAACGGGGCACCTGCCCCCGCCACGCTTCCCCTGTCCGCAGGCGTCACTGTCCCATGCCACACTCTCCTGCTTTATCCTGGGTACCATCTGTATTATTACTTACTTCATATTTTCTTTTAAATCTGCTCCCTGGGTTCACATAAATTTATCTGGGGAGGAAGTAACAGATCAGCACTTTAAATGAAAAAAGCAATATCACTTTCCATAAAGATAAGAAATCCCTAAAATAAGTATAATAAAAACAAAACGATGTTATTAAATTCTAGCCAGAGGCAGCTGTGTGCCAAAGGCTCCCAGCCTGGGCGTGGGCTCGCATTGTTCAAGAGGAAAACAAACTCACAGACAAGCATCAGAAGATGCAGGGGATGCTGGGCATCAAACACAGACCAACCGCTCCTTGACGTACCCAGGACAGAAGAGGATGCAGAAGGAATCCACTCCTACTGGGGAGTTAGCCACACCAGGGTCTCTGGCACTGGGACACCTCACGCTCACCTCGGGTACCACCTGAAACGATTCTTCCCCGGCACTCGTCGTTACCAAGGGCCAGGTGCAGGCTGATGTTAGGTGGCACCTAACATGAATCTAAAGGCAAACGTCATTCTAGACCCTGGAAACTTTTGGAGGAGGGAGATTCAGAACTCAAGGGAATTCAGAAGGTGACTTCATCTATGTGCAGCTCTCACCAAAGGGAGTTGGCCACTTTCTCTGGACTCCAATCACGTTGCTATGGAAACAGGAAGCGGTGGCAAGGCCAACTTTGTAAACGGGAGTGACACAGTGTGATGCATGCTCCTTAAGGACAGCCACCGGCCGCGCAGTGAGCCGCTCCCTCTGCCACCCCAGGATGCGAATTATGTAACAGCGCTGACATCCACCCTCCACCATCCTGAGTCCTGATTTAATTTCTTCATGTCAGTTGAGTTTCTTTCAGAATAAAAAGCAAAGAGGTGGTCCTCTCTTCCATGACTAGCTATAATTAACTCCAAAAATATTTGTCCCTTTGCAATGCAACAGTCCCTTTACAGTCACCCGAGGAGCCACTAAAAGACGGATTGGCACTGGATTCTGAAAGCTAATAATGCCACCAGGCGTGGACACTTCTTTTCCCAGCAAAACTCAGCCCCCATAGCCTAGTCTTTGACTGTTGCATATTTAAATGAGCCTGTCCACTGTGATCACAGGTGAGATTTGGAATCTGAGACTGAGTTCCTTACAGAAAGCCACAATGAGCTGGGTTATTCATATGCACATACACACACAGAGGGGGCTTTTTTTTTTTATCTTAGCTCAAATATTATAGTACATTGTGTGCTATCTACTTGCAGTCCAATTTCTGACACAATTTCCATAATAGCAAAATTTACATACAGATGGCAAATAAATAAAACCTTCCTGCCGCTTGGTCTGCGGTTCTTATGGTCAGCAAATCCTATTAGGGGCTTTATTAACCTGCTCAGTGATGGAAATGTTATATCTGATCTTATGGATTTCGGCTGTGCAATCCAGCCCTGATACAAAATAAAATTTAACTCTCAACATTATTCTGCAACAAGAAGCCACCAAAATTGAGGGGTTGTTTTTCTGTGTGCAGCATTGGAAATATCCCCTCTTCCTCATTTCTCATTCAAGCCACAAATGGTCTCTTTTTCCCCTCCATTCTCTTTAAGAGCACATAATTGCAATTAGCTAGTGAGCACTAAGGGGTACAAGACTGCCAAGCATGAGTAAAGACTCCTAGACATTCAAGGACGAAAGAGAAGCATTGAGGCGGGGGTAAGAGGGTCTGCAAGGGAAGGTGCGTTGGGAGGGCTTGGCTGAAACCCCAGTAGAAGCCCCGAAAGAGGTCTCCTTCCACCGGTCTGCCTAGTTCAAGTTGAACCCCAGCAGGAAACATCTAGGTCTCAAGGGACTAATTACTAGTTTAAAAAGCCACCTTCTACGTTTGAACAAGGAAGGCAATGTGTTTGTAGGTGAGCTGAGCGAGGTCTGCGGATCTCCACAAACCCTCAGGAGAATCTGAAGAACACCGGAGAAGTCCCTATGCCCTGGGAGAATTTAAGTGGAAAAGTCATCTCAGATGTAGGAAATAGGAGGCTCCAGGAAGAGGACTTTGGTAAGAAGATGCTGGTAAACCTCTCCCTTTGCACTGACAATGTTCTCCAAACCTGAAGTCCAGACCAAGATCCTTGGGGATCACGCATCTGCCAGGCGGTGGCCCCAACAAATCAATCCATTCCAAGAATAAAAACCTGTGCGCCTGGAAGCCTCACATGGAAAATGAAACAGAATGGGAAACAAAGGACTCATGGAGGAAAGGACAAGGGTGAGGGAGGGCGAGAAACCTGTGAATTAACAGCTGGTTGTATTAAGAGCTGTCCACTCCTGTCCATCGTAGAGTGCCGCGTGAGCCTCGAGCATGCCGGGGTGCCACACGCTGGGCGGCTTAAACAACAACAGTTTATTCCCTCACAGCCCTGGAGGCTGGAAGTGCAAGATCGAGGTGCCCGCAGGGTTGGTTTCCTCTTCTCTCAGCCTGTCAGCAGCCACCTCGCTGCGTCCCTACAGGGCCTTCCTCCTCGGTGTGTCTTCCTCAGCTCCTCTTCTTCTAGAGACACCAGTCGTACTGGATTAGGGCCCATGCTAGTGACCTCATTTTACCTCGTTAAAGACCCTGTTGGGGGGGGTGTGCGACAGTTAAGAATTCAGTATCTGGATCTGGGGGGAGACACAATTCAGCCCATAACAGGCATTAACCCACCTGAGTTAACTGCTGCATCCAGGATGTTGCAAGGTGTGTTTGTTCCCCATGTGCTGGGTTCCAACAGCCCAGGCATAGTTCTTAGCATGGGAGACACATGTCCCTGCCTGCATGGAGCTGACATTCGAGTGTAGGGGAACCAGACAATAAATAAGCAAGCGAATAAATAGCTTAATTTCAGGTAGTGATGAGTGCCATGAAGAACACAGCAGGCTAACGGAGGCATGGCTGGCATCGGGGACCACATAGGGATGGTCGGGAAGGCCTCTCTGAAAGGGGGTATTCCAGGTATAAAGTGAAATGGTAAAGAGGGGCCAGCCCTGCTCACCATGGGGGAGCACAAAGAACAAAGAAAATGCCCAAGATGGGAGTGAACTTGGTGGTTTCTAGGAGCCGAGAGAAGGTGTATGCAGTTGGGACAAGGTGAGCAAAGGTGCATGGTGGGAGATGAGCTAGGACAGGCAGGCCAGTGCCTTGTGAACACCCAGCCGGGCGTTCTCCTATTGCGCCCTGCTCCCTTAGGTCACAATCAATTGCTGCACATTTGCGACAACAGAGGGGCCTCTGACCTCCACCTGTCTTTCTACTTCTAACCCAACCAGAATGTCACACTGCTGTCTGTAAGGCATCCCCAGTTGCGATCCTAACCAATGCAGAACGGACGTCTTCATTTCTACTCCTGCCCTCTGGAAAACATCTCCAAACACCAATCCTGTCGTGCCAACTCCAAGAGCAGGCAGAAAGCTCCTTCAGCTAAACCCAACAGGGCACAAGGACTGGGAAAGATTCTGATTTCCCATTTAGAGGGAAACTGCCAATGGATTTATTAAGTAGCAGGTGCAACTATGTTGCCGTAAGTAAGGAAAAATCATTACTTGGGGCCCTGGAGGTAACTGGCAACTTTTCTTTGTCTGGATTTCAAATTTAATTCAACTCAAGGGACACTTCATGTGCTCTAACAGGCTGACAGTCCTGGCTGGAGACACAGACTGCCAAATCAGCAGTCCCCGTGTTAAGAAGCTCATAATCAAAGAGACTGACACAAATTCAGTTAATTGTAATGTGCTGGGTTAAAAGATGGACCAGAAGTTTGAATAAAATACTCCAAGCACAAAGTGGCATGATTATTGAATTTCTTGCAAAAAGTTCTATAGATTTAGACCACCCAGACAGAAAAAATGCAATTAAAAATTATATCTAACCTTACCACTATGGATTAGAGGCTACACCACTACACAATTCATGATCTTCCTCCGGATTTTATGAAATCTATCTAAAGGACAGTGAGTGACAGTCAATCTTAACACAATGGAGGTAGAGATGTATTTTTCTTTTAAAGGAACCAACAGAGAGGGGCGCCTGGGCAGCGCAGTCCGTTAAGCGTCAGCCACCTGGCTTCAGCTCAGGTAGTGATCTCAGGGTCTTAAGAACCAGCCCCACATAAGGCTCTGTGCTCAGCAGGGGTGGGGGGCTTCTGCTTGAAGATTCTCTCCCCTTCTCTCTGCCCCTCTCCCTGCTCACTCCCTCCCTCCCTCTCTCAGTCTAAAATATAAATAAATAAATAGATTTTTAAAAAAAAATAAAGGAGCCAACAGAGAGATGAATAGGACGCTGCACTCTTACTGGAAATCCAGTGAAATTGGAACCAAACAATACCCCACCAATCTGAATGAAAAGATCAAAAAGCATAGCTTGAGTCTCTGATTAGCACTGCCCTTTAGAATTTCTCTGAAATTATTTACTGCCCGAGTCATTGGCAGACAACTACAGATGCTGGAAGAGCAAATTACACCAGCTCCACATTAATTATGGGGAGCGGATCTACTGTGTACAGAATTATTTATTCTTTTTCTTTTAAGTAAAATTCTACACCACTCTACTAAAAAGCAGCCCAACTGTGTCTTGGAAATTGACATGGTACACTGACTGTTTCTTCAGGCCCCTGGAAATCAGCACAATGTTACCACCAAGACTTGGAGCTTCCCTGGGCTTTAGGGGAAAGAATCCTCCCGACACCCCAGGTCCCCAGTTTCCTCTCCACCCTGTCCTCCTCTTCCCAGCCAAATGCTGGGAATGATGCTGGAAGATACTGCCCTCCCTGTATCCAGTGTGGCAGACAATACTCATCCTCCACTGCTTCCTTATCAAGAAACCCCTGATTTGGAGTGAGGGGACTGGCTATATGCCCAGTTAAACACCTACAATTCCCCACTCGTGCTGGACAGGCTTGATCATGAGAATGATTCTGGCCACTGAGCATTAGTCAAAAGATGTTGGTTGATGCTTAGGGGAAGGCTCCTTAAAGAGGGGCAGACTCAGGCCCACGTGATTCCCCCACCCCACCCTTCTTCCTTCCTTCTCCATGAAATGCAGATGAGATGACCACAACTGTGGCAGCTATCCTGTGGCACTGAGGTAAAGGTCAAGAGAATCATACAATCTTTAATGCCCTGACATCCTTGATCCACTGATACCTACCTATGCACGTTCCTGCCTTTCCCCAAATCTATCCCTGTCTTGAGGGTGAGGACACTGTTCTTTGGGGTTTCTTCATGTAGCTGACCTGAATCCCTACAAATATACGTTACAGATCACTCAACCTTTGTGATATCATGACTTATAGTAAGAAACACATATTTGGGGGGAAAAAAAGAAATATTTATTTGACCTTTGTCCCCATTCTGGCACAGAGCTCCTAAAACTCTTGTAATTTCCTAAATGGTGAGACTGATAAACGTACCTTGGTAATTCATAACAAGCCCCTTTCAAACATACCTGAGCTTAAGTTAATGAGGTGACTTTTGGAAAACATCTAAGGATGGGAGCTGGTTAGCAGGAGAAACATGTGTGGTGAGAAGGTTGGAGCTTTCAGTCCCACCTCCATCCTTCAGGGAGGGTAGAGAAGCTAGAGACTGAGTTCAATCACCAATGGCCAATGATTTAATCAATTGCGCCTGTGTAATGAAGTCTCCAAAAAAACCCGAAAGGATGGGGTTTGGAGAGCTTGCAGGATGCTGAACCAGAATGCATCTACTTGCCATCATACTGGGCCTCAGACTCCGTGAGGACAGAAGCTCCTTTGTTCAAGGCCTTGTCCTATGCTTCTCTTCATCTGCCTGTTGAGGTGTATCCTATAATATCCTTTGCAATAAACCAGTTTACTCTAGTAAGTAAACTGATTTCCTGAATTCTGTAAGCCACTCTAGCAAATTAGTCCAACCCATGGAGAGGGTTCTGGGAAGCTGTGGTTTATGGCCAACTGGCCAGAAGCACAGGTGACCACCTGGACTCGCAAATGATGTCTGAAGTGGGGAGCAGCAGTGTTGTGGGACGGAGCACTTAGCCTGTAGGATCTGATTAACACACTCTCGGGGTACAGAGTGTCAAAATCGAGTTGAATTGTAGGACACCAGCTGGTGTTGGAGGGTTGCTTATCAATGGAGGAGGGACACACACACATTGGAATTAGGTTCACAGTATTTACCCAGTTTGGGGGAGGAGTGGGGGGCAGAAAGGACTGTGATTAACAAGACATTGTGGGCCCCTTATGAGCCGAGCAGCCAGTCAGGTCCAGCAAAATTGCTCAGTGTGGGAAAAACCCCATGCACCTGTAACTGGAGTCAGAACTGAACGCCCAAAGCCCTTCAATCTGGCTTTTATCCACGTGAATCCACTGAACATCTTATTAAAGTCATCAGTGGCCCCACACGTAAAATGCAAAGGATCATTTTCGCTTCTTGCCTGACCTCCTGGCAGCATTCAACTCTGCTAACCTACCCTTCTTTGCTGTCACTTCTCTTCGCTCATGCATGTCATGTTTCCCCGGTTTTCCTGCTCCATCCCTGGTGGTTCTTCTGAAGGCTCACTTTATCATTTCTTCTCATGATTTTTTCTCAGAAAATCTCACCCTTCCCAAGGCTTCAGTTATTATGATCAAACTGCTAGAGACACCGAAATATGTGTCTCCAGGAAAGATATCAACTTTGAGCCTCAGACCCACATATCTAACTGGCCTTCCCACTTTTCCAACTACGTGTCCCAAAAGCACCTCAAACTCATGTCCCAAACTGAAATGATGACCCTGCTCTGTACCAGTAGGGTCCAGCTAGGAAAACAGAAGCAGCTCTTGATAACTCAACAGAGGGAGTTTAATACAGAGAGCTGGTTATAGGTGGCAGAAAAGTAAGCGCCCACCGGGGAATGGTGAAACAACCCATGCTTTAGCAGCAGCAAGGAACAACTCCACCCCCCTCCCATACGGGGAGGGAGGGTGTTACCTCAAATCCCAGAACTGCGGCCATCACTGGGGGCTAAAATCCTGGCAGGGTCAACTGGAGGAGAGCACGTGTCCCACAGAAGGTGAAGCCACAGGGGAGAAGCAGCCTCTGTCAGAGTCGTATCAGGAAGAAGAGGAAGAGGACTATAATTACCCTGGTTTCTCTACTGCCCACCCTGCTGTCTCTCACTACTGCCTCCACTGGGCAAAGCCATTCAATAAAAGGAAATCACAATTCCCTGCAAATGTAAATGAACAAATGATAAATTGGAAGTTTGATAAGGAATAAGATGTTTATAGAGTCATAGTAAGTCCCCACAAAATCATTATTAATTACAAAGAACAAAACAGTACATTCACAGTGGAAAACACTGGCAGGTACCCCCTTGATTAGGCGAACAAAGTGAACATTACCAGCAACAGAACAAATTAAAATCATGCACCATCTAATACGACACAGTGAGAACACAGCATCGCATCTGTGGCATTCGTGCAAAAGATGCATAACCTTTATCTATCCATGACGAAACATCAGACAAATCCAAACTGAGAGACAGTCTACAAAACAACTGGAATTTTAAAAGTGTCAAAATATAACATATATCCATACAATATACACAATAATAGCAGAAAGGAAGGGGAGAATGACACAACACCGCTCCAAAGTAACTATATACTCCAGAGTAATAAAATGTCAACTCCAATTAGATCGTGATAAGGTTAAAGATGCATATTAAATCCCTACAACAACCACTTAAAATGCAAAGAGATATAGCTTTAAAAACCCCCAAGAGATTAATTAAAATGGAATAATAAAATACATTTGATTAACACAAGAGAAATCAAGAACGAAGGAAGAAAAGGGCAACAATAAGATGAGACAAATGAAAAACAAATGGTGAAACAGCAGACCTAAATCCAATCCTATCAGTAATTACATTAAATATAAATAGGCTACACTTACTTCAGGTAATGACTGAGGAAGATCCCCTCACCTACAGACAGCAGCTGCCAACCCTAGGTGTAATGTAAAAAGCAGCTACCTGAAGGCACTAGACAGAGAACAGAAACAGGCAGATCGTAGTGGGGAGTGCACACTTAGAGAAGGAGGACAGCTGTAAGAAAGGATTGCCCCATTTTTGCTGCATTTAGCCTGAAAGATAGTCCAGGCATCCTTGTGGGAGGCAGGGGAAGCACCACCCATAGAAGGGATGCAGGAGGGGTTTTCTGCAAGGGGAGGGACTTCTGGGGGAGCAGGGGGAGCACAGGACAGAGTCCAGAGTAGCTGAGGCAGCTAAAGAGAGATAAGGGAATCATGGAAGGGCAAGAGCAGGAGAGGGCATGCCCAAATTATACCTGCCAATATCTCTGGCTGAACTCTGAAGACTGTCTATGCAGATCAGCCTCAAAGTATCTCAGTAAAGACATAAGATCTATACTGAGACTGGAGTTGTGACCCAAGAGATTTTCAGTTCCAGTCCATCCAAATTGTCGCTGAGACAGAAGAGACATCACTCAGTGGAAAATAACAAAATCCAGAGTCTCCACAACATGACACTCCTGAGGGCCAAGATACAATACAAAACTGCTCAAAAAATGAAGATTTAAAAAAGTAAGTCTCATTCAAGAGTAAAAAGACCATCAACTGAGACCAACCCTGGGATCACCTGGATGTTAGAATGACCAGAAAAGGATTTTAAACTGATTTATAACTATCCTCAGTGATGTAAAAGAAAACATGCTCTCAATAAATGAAAAGCCAGGAAATTTCAGCAGAAAAATAAGAATTATAATAAAAGACTAAAATTGAAAATCTAGAACTAAAGACTATAATATCTGTAAGTAAAATTTCACTGGATAAACTTAATAGGCAAATAGAGATAACAAAGGAAAGATTCAGTGAACTTGAAGATAAGTCAGTAAAAGTTACCAAGTGTTAAAAGAGCAAGGAAAAAACAGGGAAAAAAAGAAAAGAACCACAAAGAATTGTTACATTATAGCAAATGATCTAAATGATAACCTACAATTGACATGCAGAGGAGCAAGAAAATGAAACAGAAAAAAAAATTTTAATATATAATGGCTTGAAAAGTTTCCAAAAGTGGATGAAAGACATAAATGTACAAATTCAAGTACACAACAAATCCAAGGCAAGATAAACATGAAAAAGCCATGCTTCTGCACATCATAGTCAAACTGTTGAAAGTCAAAGACAACAAGCAAAGCATCAACACATTACCTACAGGTAAACAATTCCATTAAATGTCTGTCTTCCCGCTAGCAACTATGGAGACCAAAAGAGAACGGAACAACATCTTTTAAGTGCTAAAAGAAAAGAGAAAAAAACAAAAAACAAAAAAAAACCTTTCCAATCTGGACTTCCATAAATAGCAAAGAGATGCTTCTAGAATGAGGATAAAATAAAGACATTTTCAGATAAAAGAAAACAAAAGGAATTCAATGCCAACAAATACGCACTCCAAAAATATTACCAAGAGAAATCCTTCATGCTGCAAAAAAAGGTTCCAAATGAAGATAGAGAGCCCCAGGAAGGCATGAAGAACATCAGGAATGGCAAACATCTGGGTGAATACAAAAAACTATTTTGTTTTTTGCTTTTTCTTCTTAATTCCCTTCTAATACATAAAACCACTTAAAACAAAAATTATGTAATATTGTCTTCTAGGAATTTTTTTTTAAAGATTTATTTTCCTGCCAAAAAGGCATGAAAGGCAGACTAGAGAAACAACAAACAAAACAACCAAACAGAAAACAAATAATAAAATGGTGACCCCCCCCAAGTCTAACCACATCAGTAATTACATTAAATATTAATGGATTAATCTCTCTAACTAAAAGACTGACATTGTCAAAATAGACAAAAATACAAGACACAAGTATATACCATCTAGAAGAGACATACTTTAAGTATAAAGACAAAGACAGGTGAATTTGGTAAGGCTGCAGGATACAAAATCGCTACCTAAAAACCAGCTATACTTTTACACACTAGAAGTGAAAAATTAGAGAAATGAAAATAACAACAGCAACTCCATTTATAATATCATTAAAAACTAAAGTATTAAGGAATACAGTTAACAAAAAATATGCAAGGCCTGTACACTAAAAACCACAAAGTATTTCTGAAGAAAATTAAAGGTGTAAATAAATGGAGAAAGAAACCATGTTTGTACATTGAAAGATTCAATATTGTTAAGATGGCAATTCTCCATAAATTGATCTATACGTGAATCACATGAATATTGAATCCCAGCTAACGATAGGTACACTGAACTACTCAGAGGAAAGTGAATGAATATCTGCAGTTTACTTTCAAATGCATCAAAAAATAAGATGGAGTTTTGGATCAAATTATAAGTAGTGAGGCAAGAAGAGTAAAATATTAAAATATTAATGGTAGAATCTAAGTGGAGGGGCGCCTGGGTGGCACAGCGGTTGAGCGTCTGCCTTCGGCTCAGGGCGTGATCCCGGCGTTACGGGATCGAGCCCCACGTCGGGCTCCTCTGCTGGGAGCCTGCTTTTTCCTCTCCCACTCCCCCTGCTTGTGTCCCCTCTCTCACTGACTGTCTCTATCTCTGTCAAATAAATAAATAAAATCTTTAAAAAAAAAAAAAAAAAAAAAAAAAAAGAATCTAAGTGGAGGGTACAAGGATTCTCACTATAAACTTCTTTCAACTTTGCCCTATGTCTGAAATTTTTCATAATAAAATGCTGGGGAAATCATAACTATGAAATATTCCCAACATCTAAAAGACTATGGAGAATAATAAAATGAACAAATGAGCACCCACATCTCCCACCAACATGATTAACAAATAAAACATCAGATATGGCTGAAGATCCCTGGATGCCATCAGCCCACCTCCCCTGATGCTAATGGTTATGAAGCCCATGTAGGTTTTATGCCACTTTCTACATATGAATGCATTTATTATACACAACAAACAGAATTGTATCGCATGTTCTGAACTGTACCCTGCTGTAGGTACAGGCTGATAATTTGCTTTGTTCTTCCTCTTAGCATGTGACATGAAGTTGTTGTATAAATATTTACCTGTTTATTTATCCATTCTCTCTGATGCATGTTTCACCAAAACCATCTCAGGATGTAGCCTCTCTGAGCAGAGGATAGCAGCAAGGCACTCAGATTCTGGGAATGGAAAGACCTGGGTTCAAATCCTGACTTCGTGGCTTCACAGCCTTGAGCAAGTCACGTATCTTTCTGAGGCTCAGCAGGAAGGGAAGAGGGAGACTAGCTATCTTGCCCTTTCTCTCTTTGCACTGTCTAGTCTCTGACCACTGCCTACCACTGGTCAAACAAAACTACACACACACACATGCAGGTACATGCGCACGCGCGCGCACACACACAGAAACAATCATTCAATGACATTTGGGCTGCCAGACTGGCAGTGATGTGCCAGACACAGCCCTGGATGCAGTGGAGCCATGCCCTGCAAACATTTCAATCGGGGAAATGGCACCCAGGGACAAGGCAACCCTAACCAGGAAAAGGAAAGAGGGTTGTGAGTCTGGGTGCCAAGGTCACACACCAGCCACCTGCAGACGAACACCTGGAATGAGGGAGCAGCACTGTTCCTGCTGGCACGCCACTATGCGCACAGGCAGGAGAACATCCTGAAGAGCGGAGGGCTCAGGAGCACTACTAGGCTTCCTTGTCTGTATGAGAGCCCTGAACATAATCATTCCAACCTCCTAGTGTGACTTCCAGGGTCAAATCAATAAACATCAAAGAGTAGCTTGGCCCAAGCTAAGCATTCACTAAATTTTCAGCCACCACCAAAATCCAGCCATACTCCAATTTTCCAAAATTGTGACCTGATATAAAGCTCTCTGCACAAATCAAAATTCCCTTTTGTAGCTAGAATCCTCAAGCCTCTGAAATTGCCACCCTTTCCTGCCGTCCTCTGTCAGAGATCCCAGACTCCAGTGCAGAGGGAGTCTGGGAGGGGAAACGAGGCAGAGGTGGGGCTAAGCACCATGTACTAATTAGTGGAAATGGGCTCACAAAATGCAACGGATAACATTTGGAACCAGCTAAACATGCTGTGCAAGTCATGGTTTGTTTGAGAAGTAATCACCTGCCTTCTTTTTTAAGCACTGCTGAAATCTTAGCTCTAAGCTCTAGACTTGGTCTGGGCTTCAGGACGGCAGATATCAGAGCACCTGTGTCTATCCACAGATTCCTCAAGGGAAACCTGACTTTTATTTGGGGAAAAAGTTAATAAAGCCTGGATTTTGGGTACCACCTGAGTAACATTCACCAAACAGGCCACTATTTGTTTAAGTGTGAAGGTAAGCATTGAGATTATGAACGTCTGAAATGGGAGACCATGAGACGGGTATGGGCTTTGAAGGAGGCAGGCCTGGTCAGAGTCCTGACTTTCACTTTCTGGCTCTGTGAACGTCAGGCTGGTGACCTGGTGCTTCTGAGCCTGCTCCTTGCTCTCTAAGTAGTGGAAACAGGTAAGTTCCAGAGCTGTCATGAGGATGACCCGAAACAACACACATAGAATCTAATGGGAAGCCTGGCACGTGGCAGGTGCTCATTAAGTGGATGTGGTGGGTATCAGGTTCCCCACAGTGGGAACTGGAGGAAGCTTCCAGAATCCACTTAGATGCTGCTGACAGTGGCACCAAGAATCACAGGCAAAACTGCTGCCAAGTGCCTTCCTGCATTATCTTGTTTACTTTCCACAGTCATCCTGAAAGACAGGTGCTACTACCAGCAAGGCTCAGAGGGGTGTAGTGACTTGTACGAGGTCGTAGAGCCAGTAAGGAGGACCTGAAATCAGACCACCACCCTCACTAATTCTAACCACTTCGAAAACTTGCCTCCCACAAGTGTCCTGGGAGCACCACATCCTTTGATCATACTGTCCTACCCACATACACACATCCTCTGGTTTTCCTTTAAGTCAAAAGCTGCCCATCCTCCCCAGCCTCCTCCTCTGGGAAGCCCACCCTGGTTATCTCCAGTGGACTACACTGGTCTTCCTTCGCTGGCGTCACTTCCTATCCGTACTGCTTGGTACTCAAGGACTTACTCTGTACCTTGCTTTTCTAGGCAATGCTTCAAGTCAAAATGTCAGTCCCCTCAAAGCCTTCTAGATCCCCTGAGGGCACAGGCAATCTTCCGTAATTTCAGAACTTGGCAGAAAAAGTCTAATGACTTCCTTTGGTGACTAATTGCTATTGGCTTACACAAGTGATTACAAAGACCCAAGACTCTTCTATAATATTCATTTCTAATTGATTTTTTAAAAAATTACCACATTCAGGGAGCCTGGTTGGCTCAGTTGGTAGAACACACGACTCTTCATCTTGGAGGCAGGAGTGGAGCCCCATGCTGGGCACCGAGCTTACTTAAAAAATAAATGAGTTAAATAAACAAATTTTTATAAAAATTACCACATTCTAGGCAAGAATCACTGACAGACACTGAAATTTATAAGTGAAAATAAAATGCAAGGAAGGATATTTGCAAAGTCTCAAAGTATCTTCCCAGATGTTATGATTCCTAATTACAAGGGTGGGAAAGAAAATATCCAGTGAAGAAACTGGAAAAACACCACTTCTGCCAAGTAACCAAAGTCAGCATCACTGGCAATAAGACAGCGATATCACACACCTCCACTATGACACACTGAGGACACGGCACTTGGTTGGCTTTCCTGCCTATGCACGTCCTCAAACTAATCATGAGAAAGTCTCAGACAATCCCAAGCTGAGGACCACTCTCAAAAATAACTGGCCCACATGCTTCAAAAGTATCAAGGTCATGAAAGAGGGAAAAAAAAAAAAAAAAAGACCAGGGAGAAGAATTTAGCAGACTAAGGTGATATGACCCCTCTATGAAATGTGGGGCTCTGCACAAGATCCTGGAGCAGAAAAAGGACATTATGGGAACACCAGAAGTTCTTAATAATGCTGTAGGTTGGTTAATAATTTATATCAATGTTAATTTCCTGGTTTTGAAATTCCTGCTGTGATTGTGTGTGATGCTAGCATTAGGGGAAACTGCAGTTTTTGTGACTTTTCCCTAAGTCTAAAATTATTCTGAAACAAAAGGTTTTAAAAATAAGTGAAATAAAATTTAAATATACTGCATTCTGTTTGCTTCCATCATGGCACTTAGCACGGGTTTCAATTATGTATGATTTTGCTCATTTGCTTATTGTCTCCCTCCACTGAGAATGTGAACTTGAATTTGAACTTGAGGGAGTGTGAACCCACTCTCTGCAGCACGTGCTCAGCCCCCTTCTAAACAGAGAACAGGCTGCAGATGGAGGATACTTAGAACTTAGTACTGTCTTCTTGCTGCTGTTACTGTAATTGACTTTTATCATACCCTTTCATGGGAACAAGTTATACTGGTTTCTATTCATGGTGGCAAATGTCAGCTTTCCTTTTTCAATGTACTTCTATACATTTTGTAAAAGTGACTTGATTTAAAGAAAAATAGTAAATAAAAAGTGCAAAAAAAGGGGCACCTGAGTGGCTCAGTCGGTGAAGCGTCTGCCTTCAGCTCAGGCCATGATCCTGGGTCCGGGGATCAAGCCTACCTGGGGCTCCCTCCTCAACAGAGCTTGCTTCTTCCTCCCCCTCTTCCCCCCTCCCCAGTTCGTGCTCACTCTCTCTCACTCTATCTCAAATAAATAAATAAAATATTTTTTTAAAAAATGCAAGAAGGCACACGGATAGGACTTGACTTGTCAAGGGAGGAGACAGTGGTAGCTAACATGACAAAAAGATTCCAAAGATGGTGTGTGAATTACTGAAGTTCAGGACATATTGACATAGCCCATGTAGAATTAGAAATGATGAAATCAGTTCTCACATTATAGGCAAGAGGACACCTTTGCCAGAATTAGAGCCTCAAAGTGTCGCAACCTTCAATACTTAATGAAACTCTTATTTACATGCAGTTCTGACAATTTGTACCCTTTGTCAAAGAACAATGCCTTGCAATACCTCCAAACTCATTCAATCATCCAACAAATGTTTGCTGAGCACTTAACTCTGTGCCAGGCACTGTTCTAGATCCTTAGGACACATCAATGGAGACAGAAGTCCCTGCCTCACAGACCTCACATTCTAGTAGGAAGAAGGTGAACTGTTAATAATGATACATCATATCATTGGCAAGAGTGTTATGTTCAGAAATCAGACCAGGGCAGGAGGTAGTGGGATAGGGGTCCAGAGTTAAATGGGGAGGGGGCTGGTCCTTCAGAACTCTGCTGGCTGTTGCTGATGGAGGGGGTGGGTGAGTCGTAACAAATGAGCTCAAGATGTTAGAGCCAGACCATGCAGGGCCTGTGGGTCAGTGGAAGGACTCTGGCTTTTGCTCAAAAAGAGACTTCAGGGGGCAAGGGAGGAGCTGGGCAGGCTCTTGTAGGTGTCCAGCTAAAAGAGAACCCGGGCTTGTACCTGGGTCATAGCAATGGAGGAAGTTGGATTCTGGATATTCAGAAGGAAGAGCCCTAGTGTCTGCTGTCATAAACATGTAGGATATCAGAGAATGAGAAAAGCCAGTCACCTAATTAGGTGTTTAGCCTGAGCAACTAGAATGATGGGGTGGCCACCAAATGAAATAGAAGGGGGCGCCTGGGCAGCTCAGTTGGTTAAGGGTCTGACTCTTGATTTTGGCTCGGGTCATGATCTCAGGGTTGTGAGATCGAGCCCCACATCGGGCTCCATGCTGGGCATGGAACCTGCTAAGATTCTTTCTCTCTCTGCCTCTGCCCCCATCCTTCTCAAAGGAAAGGAAAGGAAAGAGGGAAAAGGGAAGGGAATGAAAGGAGAAAAGAGAGAAAGAAAGAAAGAAAGAAAGAAAGAAAGAAAGAAAGAAAGAAAGAAAGAAAGGAAGGAGAAAGAAAGAAAGAAAGAAAGAAAGAAAGAAAGAAAGAAAGAAAGGAAGGAATCATCTGAGCACAAGGTTGACACTTCATAGTCACTTAAAGCATACACTGTCCCCGTTTGTAAAGGGCAACTATGGCACAGAAAGACTAAGTAACTTGCCCAAGACCACACAGTTGGTATGTGGCAGAGGCAGGATTCGAACGCTGGCCAACTGGCTCCAGAGTCCATAATCTTAACCCTTGGGTTCCACTGCTTAACAGGATGGGAGGTCGGCCCACAAGGTTCTCTGTGTGAACTGAGAGAGAGCTATTTTAAGAAATCAGACATAAAGTTTTCCAGGATTTCTCTGAGCCTCATGAACATTAGATTTGGAGTGGGGAAAATTTCATAGTATTTTAAACTTTCTTAGAAGCGTGACAAAGATCTACCTGAGTCCAGCCCAGCATTGCCTTGCCAGCAGCCCACAAGCCCTCAAAATCACCTTACAACCTCTTTGCCAAAATGCTTTTCAATGCATGGTCACAGGAGATACTAATGTTTAACAGAAACTATTTTGATTTTAGAGAATAATCAACTCAACTTTGTTCAAATTGGCCCCAATACAATATGCAGTCTGAAACAGCAATGTGACACGTGAAAACACACACATCTGTCCCCTTTCCATACGTCTTCAGCTCTGAAATTCAATCTCAGCAAATCTTGCTCACGTTCACACTTTGATCCAGGTCTCCATCGGAGCCAGAATGAAATATGTCACATTTCATTCATAAAAGACATGATTAAAACAGACAATCAGTTATGTTGGGAAATCACACACTTCCCTAGGCCTAATAACTGTTCTATTTGGAGAGGTGTGTATACAAATGGACGCCAGCCAGACCGAAATAACAATACAACTCCAACCCACCACCTCTCAGCAATCAGGACAAAGAGCCAGACCATGGCCTCTGCGGTCGTCAGCACACAAAGGTCTGAACTTCGTGCAGGACTGCCAGCGTCCCTTTTTATCGCCTCTGCTTCCAACTCAGGGCCAAGCAGGAAAAGCCATCACAGAAGATGCTCACTTCTTGTTGAACTGCCTCTGGCCCCCCCAACCTCTGACCCAAGCGGACCTGAGCTTTCCCTGCTTTCCACTATAACCTCCCCCACTCACGCCTGCCCTTAAGTCTCCGCCAAATGCAAGTGATGGTGACTGACTCCCTGGGCGTAGCAAGTTCTGACTAAATAGCCTTTGTTTGTTCTCGTTTGGGTGACCCACAATTTCAGTGCATTTCTCTCTGGCCAAGAAATAAAGCATGATAAGGAGCTATCCCATCTAGGAAAGCATGAAGGTAAGAAACGAGATGCTGACCCAGAAAGGTTCAATAGGTGGAGATCGGTCTCCAGCTAGACATGCAGAACAGCCCAGAAGAGTGGTTTCAAATGGGAGCTCCTGATATTCACGAATGCAGACCCGGGGACCCAAAACCAGTGCTTCCCCACCACACGAATTTAGCAGGTAACCCCGAACCTTTCCAAGTCTATTTCCACATCCACACAACGGACATGAATAATACTTTGCACAGTGCTTGTGATAATACAGTAAGAGAGTGCATATAAATAAAGGGTTAACACAGAATCTGGCACACAGACACATAAAAATATAAAGTGGGAGGGGCTCCTGGATGACTTGATTTCTACTCAGGTCATGATCTCAGGGTTGTAAGACTGAGCCCAGCGCTGAGCATGGTGCCTGCTTAAGATTCTCTCTCTCCCTCTGCCCCTTCCCCGCCCCCTGCTCGAGCTCACTCTCTCTAAAACAATATAAATAAATAAATGAATAAATGAATAAATGAATAAATAAATAAATAAATAAAATTCTTTAAAAAAAACAAAAGTAAAGTGTGTGTTGACAGTATCAATTCATATATCACAGCACCGTAATAGCATCAACTATAGTAAATACCCGCATCGATCTGCACTACTGAACACCACGGTGTGCCAGGCGGTCTTCTGCACTAACTCCCTCAATAATGCCGGTGGTGATGAGGGCAGTCTTATCTATGCCTGGGAGGCCCGCGCTGGTCACCCGGACTCACCGGACACACGCAGTACATGAGGTGATGACATCCGCCTTCGGACATTCGAATCTATCCCCTCTCTTAGCATCGCATCTCCCTTTTTTCCCGCAGTACGTCAGGAGCCTCAAAATGCTAGCACCCGCAGGAGCCGAAGGATGACCCAAAGGAAAGAAGAGGACAGGTGTGAGACACCGGGGAGGCCTGGGGCCAGCGGGGAGCCGGGCAGGGCGCGACGCACGTCTCCCTGCAGGCTATGGAGGCGGGGCTGCCAGAGCTCTAGGACGCCACCGAGAAAACGTAAGTGGAAACCCCCTCCCCTCCCATTACAGCTTGGCCACGCTCTCAAATACACTGGGAACGCCAAATGCGCCAGCACGCATATGTGCGCGCACGTACGCACATACGCGCACGCACACGCAGCACGCACACCCGCGCACGCGGCCTGGATATCTCCGCCGCCATCTCCGCGGCCGACAGTCTGCAAACTCCGGACTAGCTGCGTCTCCTCTGGCGCAGCACCAAGGCTTCATAACGGCAGTTTAAACAAACGTGTGGGGACGTTCGGTGGGTTGACCCGCCTCCTTCGTCCCTCTCCGTCTCCTGCCCCCCAGCATCAAAGCCCAGGGGAGAGTGGAAAGCCCTAGACGCTGTCCAGAGGAGCAGCCCTGACAGCGCTGAAACCAAGCCCCGTGGATACGCTTTCCGCGGGTCTGCCAGTTCGTGCTTGACCTCCCGAGGTGGAGTCCGAGTGAGAGCCCATTTCAGCTCTCCCATCAACTTCCGCTGGAGGGAACCAAACTCCGGGGCTTCTGCCCCTCGCCGCGATGACATTTCAGGGCCCGCTCCAGCCTCATCAGCCTCCCCCTCCCTAAATTAGCTCCCAGCTCTGCCATGGCTGCTGGGAAAGGGGCTGCGAGGGAATGAAGGGCACCTGGAGCCTTTCCAGAGCCAGACCGCCTGGGTGCACCACTCCCTAGCTGTGTGACCTTGGGCAAGCTACCTAACCTCTCTGTGCCTCAGGAAAATACGGGTAATAGTAGTACTCACCTTCTTGAGTTGTTCATTGTTAGAATTAAGTGAGTTAATGCATGTAAACAACTTAGACTGTGGCCTGGACCATTCTCAGTCCTCAGTGAAAGTTAGCTAGAAACGTTTATGGGGGCGCCTGGGTGGCACAGCGGTTAAGCATCTGCCTTCGGCTCAGGGCGTGATCCCGGCGTTATGGGATCGACCCACGTCAGGCTCCTCTGCTTATGAGCCTGCTTCTTCCTCTCCCACTCCCCCTGCTTGTGTTCCCTCTCTCGCTGGCTGTCTCTATCTCTGTCAAACAAATAAATAAAAATCTTTAAAAAAAAAAAAAAAGAAAAAGAAAAGAAAAGAAACGTTTATGCCATTTCCCTGGACTGAAATGCCTTTTCCAACCAGGCTCCAGCACTTCCCCGACCACCAGACCATCTGTTCTCCCAACTTCTCACCCAACAATGTTCTCTCTACACCAAGGACGGCAGTAAGTGTCAACCACTCCACCTCACATGGACATGTAGGAACTGCCAGGATCCTGGACTCAATACTGTAATTGATTAACAATGTCTGTCTGGGCAGAGGGATAGCCAAAGTGCTGCAGTGGATTAATAATGTCTGCCATGGCTGAGGGAGCGCTGAAGCACTGGTGTTGATTAATAATGTCTGTTCGGGCAGAAGATACGCTCAGTGGTATGAGTGCAGAATCCATACCTTTGCCATTCTTGGTCTAGAGCAAGCATCTGATGCTGCCTTATGTTGACGGAATCTCTGCAGAGCAAGAACTGGGCTTCAGACCACCCCAGCCCCACCACTGGAGTGACTAGCACAGGGCTGGGTCCAAACTAAGTTCTGACGCAGTTATCACCGAAACTAACTCAAGAGGCTCTGAACAGGAACTGGGCTTCCTGCAGGCTACTAAGCCCACGTGTGATCTGCCAGAGCCTCAGCATCCTATCGCAGCCCCCCACGAGCACACCTCCACACAGGTGTGATCTGGCACACCAGCCTCCCTCAGAATCAGAAGGACTACACTGGGCTTACGATCAGTTCCCACTTCTCACCTGCCTCACTTACGTGGCACCACCACCTCGGCATCTGAGCTCCGGAGAAACCACCACAGGCTAACACTCGGTGAGGACTCTGTTCCAAGACCTTCACTAACTTGATTGATCCTCACAGCAATCCTGAGACATACAGCCCATTATAGTCCCCGTCTTACCAATGAGGGAATAGAAGCCCAGAGAGGTTCGATGACTTGCCCCAGGGCACACAGCTGGCACAGGCAGAGCCACCGCAGCATCCTGCTGCTATCCACGAAGTTTTGTGAGCAAAACAAGCTACAGAGAGGTTTGTCCCCCAGCACAGAGAAGTAACCCACTTTTACCAATCCTAAAACTGCATCCTCATCGTACAGAGATGGCTGATTTGCTTTACCAAAGGATTCCTTACTGAATCTTACTTTGATGAAAACCTGAGAGGTCAGAGACATTGTCTCAGAAAGCTCTTTCCTGTAGTCGGAAAGTGGAATTCATTGACCAAGTTTCCACATACGGGCAGCAAGTCAAGGCCGGCAGTGATAAGGTTCAGGGTGTCACCTGAGAGCTTACCTGCCAGCCTGAAAGCCTGCTCTCAGAGCACTTGTTTTTAAGCCTGGCTTCACAACAGAATGACTTGGGGAGCTTTTAGAGAATATAAATGCCCAGGGCCCATGCCCAAACACCCTGCTCCACTTTGCCATCTTGCATGAGTCTCTATTCCGTGTCTGTCAGTTTCCTCACTGTATGGGATACTCAGCAGATGAGCAACACCACGTTATTCACTGACAATTCACTGATGACCAAAAGTTGATTTCCATTCCATCCCACCCAGCAAAGCCACTTACCTAAGAGTGAAGTGGTCTGCCATAGAGCCGCTGGTCAGAGAGACCAAAAAGGTGGCTGTGTCGCCTTCCCGGACGAGGTTCAGGGGTACTGAGATGACAACGTTCTCGTCCAGGCTCACCAGGGACCACTTCAGATCGTCTTGAGTTGGGTAGACCACCACACTCCCAATCCTCTCCCGGGCCGGAGCCACCTGCTGGGGGCTGTCCTGGCCGGAGTGGATGTTGTTCTCCCATTTGCCGTCCTCCTCCAGTGGACACTGGCCGGCCTGGTCAGCCGGGTAGAGCGTGAAGAAGAGTTCCATCGCGGTGCCCCCCAGCAGGGCCGGGATCTCCTCCTCGGGCTCCAGGTCGAGCCCAGAGCTGAACCACTCGGGCAGCAGCTCCAGCTCAGCCACACACAGCCCTGGGTCCCCTTGCAGCCGACAGCTGGCTGCCACTTCCCTGGCCTCAGGGAAGGCAAACATCTTGACGCATGGTAGGTTCTCCTCGGGGTCACTGTCATCCCAGTCCATCCCAGTGATGTAAAACAAGGTCTGCACTTTGGGTCTGTTGGAGTAGATGGAGCTGTCGAGGATGTGGGATTTCAGCTTCCAGTTGAAGGGAAACTTCTCCATGTTTCCAAAGGATGGGGAAGTCAACAGGAGCTCCTGGGGGATTGTCTTCTCCGCTGAAAATGGGCCATAGCTGGCATTGATGGTCGGGGGGTTCCTGGCCCGGTAGATAAAGAATGACTCCACCCGCGCCTGCAGACTGGAGTTCCTCGTGACGTCCTGGTTGGCTTCCTTAAGGAAGAAGGCCTCCTCCGCGTCGGCAATGTGGAAGCTGGTGGGCAGATAGGCAGGGAGCGAGGAAAACCGCTGCAGGCTATCCACGATCCCTCGGCTCTCCGTCTCTGTGCAAGAAAGGAAAGCAAAGGAAGAATAAAGGCCAGGACCTGAGAAGCCAGGAAACCAACACAGTGCAGTCTGCACCACCACCCCAGCAAACCGCCCCCCGGCCACACTGGGCCTCCCCTGACCTCGGCACAGGGTTCTTCAGGAATCTTCCAAACCGGCCAGTGTGGAGTGGGGAAGGGGCTCATTTACCAGTGACCCAGTAGTCTGTGTGGGCACAGTGCCCCTCACCCCACCCAAGGGAAAACATCGCCTCCTCCTGCTCTCCAAAGACCCAAGTTCAGAGGATCCCGGCCCTCTTTGTTAGGTTGCCCCAGAGAGAAGGCTGTGCACTTGCAAAGCCCACCCGAGCCAGCATCGTGCCATCGTATAGGACTTGCTACCGCTGCATCATTTGATAGTTACACTTCCTCCCATCCCTCCCAGATGTGGCATCTACATGGACATCGAGACAGCTCCATAATTCTGACTGAAATGAGGGTGAAGCTGTGGCTCGGCATTCCCATTTCCAGAAAGCTGTCCTCTGAAATCCTAGTGGGAATGCGGAGAGGTTGACTTATCTACAAGGATGCACGCAGACTTAGGAGCACAGTGCTGGAGTCAGAATCCGGCTCTGCCGCTTCCTAACTGAGCCACTTGAGCAAGTCACTTTCCCTCTCCGTGCTCCAGATGTCCTCATGCAGGGTAGGATGGAATTATAAGTTCGACCTTATTGCGTTATTGTAAGGATTAGTGAGTTAGTAAATATGAAGCTCTCAGAACAGTGCTGACACACACAAACATCGATCAGTCGTGCTATTGTTACTATTGTTACTACTTACTAGTTGAAACCATTCTAAAGGTTTATCAATAGAAGACTAGATAAACTACACGTTTTTACAGCGGGATAACAGGCAGCTGAAAGAAAAAAAGGTAGAGCAGGGCGCCTGGGTGGCACAGCGGTTGAGCGTCTGCCTTTGGCTCAGGGCGTGATCCCGGCGTTATGGGATCGAGCCCCACATCAGGCTCCTCCGCTATGAGCCTGCTTCTTCCTCTCCCACTCCCCCTGCTTGTGTTCCCTCTCTCGCTGGCTGTCTCTGTTTCTGTCAAATAAATAAATAAAAATCTTAAAAAAAAAAAAAAGAAAAGAAGGTAGAGCTACATGGACATACTTGAAAAACTGTCCACAATATTATGTCACAAAGTATAAAAAATTGTAAACATATCCTATATGATCCTACTTAGATTTTTTTAAGGTTCCATATGTGTGTGTGTGTATAAATGTACATATAATTATGTTTTTGTGTCTATAGAGCCAAAGAGAAAGGGTTTCACTTTTTGACATCTAGGTTTCTACTTTCTTTAAATTTGTTACAACTATGTATTATTTTATTAATTAAAATACCTACATAAACATGTATATGTTTGTATGCATCCATGTATGTGTGTGTTTGTTTCTTTCAAGTGGGAAAACACAGACCCAACAAACTTTTTTCAAACTAAAGAGAGTCCACCAGGAACCAGGGTTGGCAAATCAGGCCAAGAACAGACAGGGCTTCTTCCCTGCCCTGAAATAATAAATCTCCAACCCCAGAGCCAGCGCAAGAAGAAATACAGCCGGGCAGCGGGGTTGGAAACGTAGCATTACTACAGAATAAAAGGCAAATAAATTCCACTCCATAGACTCTTAACTCCTGGTAACTTTTTTTCTGCAGCCATTACAAATTCTGCAAAATACACTTCTCTATTGACTTACTTTCGGAGCCCCTGTCCTTGAGCTTTCCTTGTCCAGAGCTTTCCTTGCCCAGAGGATGACAAAATTGTAATTAGGAGATTGGGGAAAAGATACAACCATGTAGAGGTTGATGCATCCTTTCTCCAAGAAGGTATTCAGAATGCCAGTTCTCCACGAACTACTGCAAGGTCTCACTAGCATGTGGAACCTAAAATGGTCAGATTCATAGAAGCAGAGAGTAGGATGTTGACTGCCTGGGGCTGGAGCTGGGGAGGGGAAGATGGGAGGTGTTGGTCAAAGGGTACGAAGTTTCAGTCATGCAAGATGAATAATCTCTGGAGAGCTAATGCAGAGCATGTGCCATAGTTAACAATCCTGTATTGTATGCTGTAATTTGCTAAGAGGATAGATTTCAAATTAAATCTAAACTCTCTCTCACACACGCGCGCACACACACACACACGGTAGCTATGTGGAGGTAATGAATACGTTAACTAGTTTGGTTGTGATTATGTATACATGAGTACTTCTATCAAAACATCAAACTCTACACCTTAAATATATATATATTTTCTTTATATGTCCACGATATCTCAAGGAAGGAAGGAAGGAAAGAAGGATCTTTTCAAGTGTCATCAATATGGCCAGTTCTTGTCAGATTAATTACTGGAGAAGCAGGGTTATTACCTATCTACTCCTCCGATTAGCTATCCAACTATATTTACTACTCATTTGTCTTATTTTAGTACTGTGGCACGTAGGACTATCACAGGGACAAGACAGATGTGACTTCTGCCCCCAAGGAGCTGGCACATCTAACATACGTGAAGCAATTAGGGAACCGAGCATTAATATCCTTAAAAATGCCCATCCCAGCAATTCCCCACCTAGCAATTGAGCTAGGGAAATAATCCAGAGACCAGAAAGGAGATCAGTGGGCAAGTAGGTTCATCCCAAGCATGATTTATCATGGCAACATGCCAGAAGCAACCTAAAAACCCATCACAAGGGAAATGACTAAGTAAATGATGAGAGCCATACTGTGCGAGTGTGACACTGAGCGGCCATCAGCACCATGATTTCAACAAATAGGGAGCTCCTGAGAAAATGCTTACACGTTAAGTGAAAAGGCAGACATCAAAACTTGATTTAAATTATCCCAAATGTGTTTAAAATATATATACACATATATATGCACATAATACGTCATATAGAACACATATGCATAAACACACATACCGCATATGACTTTCATGATACGGACACGCGTTTCCTCCAGAATGTATCCTATGGACTGGGTAGGATTTGGATGAAACACAGAGGGGGAGAAACGACTTTGAAGAATTAGCCTCATCTAAAGGGAAATTTTAGCTACTGCCGCCACCAAGGGGCAATTTGTATTTTGACAATGTCAAGCAACGCAGAAGCGCCATTCCATATGAAATTTAAATTAGTTTTTTGTTGGTTTATTTCCCCTCTCCAAACCAGGAATTTAAATTCTAGGTGAATCTGACCATGAAATAATTGGCAACAAGGGAACATCTGCCTTGAGCAGCATGACAGCACCCTTCAGCAGAGCAAAGTGGGCGCCCAGCTGATCAGACTTGGGAAGTAAGAGGTGGGCCCAGATTTTACCTTCTCATAAAATGTAGGGAAAGCCCAAGGCAAGGTTTAAATTCTGACTTATTTACAAATGTGGAAAAGGAAATTAAAATCTAGGCAGAGTTTAATGTGCTCTGTTTTCATTGCAGATTGGCTTATTTTGTTATCATTTATGTCAATATTTTATGCCTCTCAAAAATTGATTTACAAGAAATCTAAAGCTGTGCCTCCTCTCTTGTTTATTGTGGCCAAAGCCCGCATTTTATCTGAAATAACAGTGTGAGGTTTACAATCCTGCCCCACCATAACTCAAGCAAAATGCAGTACAAATTTTGTCTGAGAGCTTATATGGAAAGCCATAAACATCAGCTGCCAGGACCTCATTTTGTCCCCGAACCAGCTGCAACAAAATATGATATCCGAATTCAGGAGTATTTTATAAAGCCACGGGACTGTGTGCTAAGAAATACATCCACGGCCTGAGAAGCTACCACCCGTCCCTCTGATCCCCAAACATCATAGAGTAGCCCCACTCTTTTTCCCATTGGCAGGTAGACCCAAATTAATCAGCTGCTGTTCAGTCTGCTGATTTCCTAGAGGGCTACTCACCACCCGTCTGGAGGAGGTGGGCCCTGAGAGCATGAATGAGGGAGTCTTAAGGGGCCCGGATGAACAGGGCTTTCATCACTGTGCTCCTTTTGAGCCAGAAAGAGAATGAAGCTCAGGTTCATCGAGAGCACAATGTGTGTTAGAGGGATGCTCTGCAGCTTTGGTGGGGAACCTTCTAGAATGAAGCAATCCACAGGGCACAGGGCATGGGGAACCCTGGTGGGGTTCACTAACATCGCCAGCCCGACCTGGGAACTAGTTATCAATCTTGTGGCTTGGGTCACCCACTGCCTGTGACATTTCTGCAGCTGAATCTTTTTCTAATTCATGTAAGGCAAGTCGGGCCCAGACAGCCAGGTGTAGGAGGCTCTCTTTCCAGCGGGCCAGGCGGCCAAGTCTTTGAAAAACACCAGCAAGACACATCCCTCACTGATCTGTCCAAGTGTGGCCCTGGTAACAGCTGTGCAGGAGACGCACAGGGTAGGAAACATACAAGTCATCCCTGGGCCTGCCCACCAATTTGATTTAGGTGGCCTCGGCGGGGCCCGCCTGTCCCTGTGTTCCCTAGGCGACTCCACTGAAGAGCAGTAGGCGGCAGGAGCTTTGCATCTACTCAAAAACCAAGTCATTCGCTGCCTTGGGGGCAGGGCCTGGGTCATACGCCCGCAGGTTCACTAAGGATTAGAGAGGGCTATAAATTACAGTGATAGGAAAAGATAAAATACAGAGACATAAGGGCCAACGCAATCACCATCAACAGCACCATCTACATAATCCTTACGATGTACCATCTCACAGGGAATGACTCTTCATCTTCCCAATCTTTTGGTTAGGAAGATTTGATTATTGTCCCCACTCGTAGATGGGGAAACTGAGGCACAGGGGGTTATGTGACCTGCCTGAGATCACACAGCTAGTAACAGCAGAGGTGGGAGTGGGTGCAAGCAGGCCAGCTCCGGGCAGAGCTTGCGGTCCCTGCCACCACGTTCCGCTGCCACAGGAAAGCTCAGTCAGCTACGTCTACACCCTAAGAGCTCGAGCCATGTCTCAAAGGAACTGCCAGTGTGCCTCTGAACTGCCCAGCTCTCAAAACACAGGATGAGGTCACTAGCTGGACACTGTCCATAAGAGGAAAGCAAGAAGCAAAGCCTTTCCTGGCTCCGAGAGAGATTCCTCTGTAGGGTGCTCCTGAAGGGCCCCTGAGGGGTCAACAGCACCTTACAACACCCCGCAAGTGTGTTAGCATGCTACCCGTGGGGCTCCACCCTGCAAGGCGGGGTGCGGCCATGACGGACAATCAAGCAAAAGCAATTCTGCAGGGAACAAATACCAAGGAGTGTGGGCCAGGAAGGCTGACAGCTCCCGGAAGGTCCAGCCTGACGGAAACGTGAGATCCAGGCTATTATCCTAGAGAATCCTACCCTTCACACTCCCCTCCATGAACAAGCTTCCTTCCCAAACCAGCCAAGGGCTTAGAAAGAGGTAGGGGGCAGGACCCTGGAGATCACCTTGGGTGAAATCTGGGAGTACAACTATTCCGCACAGACCATCAAAGGCCAATACACAGTATTTAAAACATAACGAACGGAGACTATCAGTCTTTTCATTCATGACGTGCACCACTGCCTTTGTGCCAAGAAAGCCGTCCCATGTCCCAAGATCTAATACACGCTCACAAATGCTTTCACCCAGTTTTCTGTGGGTGCGTGTATGTAGATGACACGTGCATGTCTGTATTTTTGCATTTAATTTTTTTTTACTGAAGAATCTTTGACAATTAAAAATTGTATATATTGAAAATGTGTACTTTGATGATTTGATACACATATATACGTTACGACATAATCACCACCATCAAGCTAATTCATCTCAGAGGGTGACGGGAACGTGAATTAGCTTGATTTTTTTTTCGTTTGTTGGTAGTGATATTATAGATGTCCTCCCCCCCTTCGCGGATTTCAGGTACGACATGTGACTCTTGGATCCGTCTGAAAAGTCTCTAGGTGTTGAACGTGAGGGAGAATCTGTGGCTGTCGCGTACATGGCGTCCCCCAAATCAGCAGGGCACTGATCTTACGCGACTTCACTGCTTGGTGGGGTGGTTATCGAAAACCTTGGGGATGAAGCCTTTAAAGAAGTTATTAAGTTAAAATGAGGTCGTGAGGGTGGAGGCCTAATCCAGCAAGAGTGGTATCTTCATTTTTTTTTTAAGATTTTATTTATTTATTCGACAGAGATAGAGACAGCCAGCGAGAGAGGGAACACAAGCAGGGAGTGGGAGAGGAAGAAGCAGGCTCATAGCGGAAGAGCCTGATGTGGGGCTCGATCCCATAACTCCAGGATCACGCCCTGAGCCGAAGGCAGACGCTCAACGACTGCGCCACCCAGGTGCCCCAAGAGTGGTGTCTTCATAAGGACAGAGTCGTGTGTGTACACGCACACACATAAGGACACAGGAGAAGCTGTCTACAAAGCGAGCAGGGAGGCCTCGGACGAAATCAACCTGCTGACCCCACGATCTCGGGCATCTGGCCTCCAGAGTTGTGAGGAAATAAATTCCTGTTGTTTAAGCCACTCAGTTTGTGGTACTTTGATATGGAGGCCCTAGCAAGCTCGCACCGGGGTTACTATTTTATATCAAACTTCTATTAGCTAGGCTTGCCTGTTTTTTGCCTTGCGCACTAACTGTAGAATCGTTTTGTCAACTCCCATGCCAGAACTCAAGCAGACTCTTACCTGGAGCCGAGGCTCTGCATATGGGGGTTATGAACGCCTTTCAAATTTCTGACGTGTTTTTCTATGCGTTTTCAACTTGTGTAGAACGAACATGCCGTGCTTATTTAAGCTAAGGGAAATAGTGACATTTTTCCTTTAGAAAGAAAAATATGGAATTTGATTTTAAGTGGTAGACTGAACACACTTCCCCACATCTCCACAGAAACTCCACAGAAATGAAAACATGAAAGTACAAAGAAGAAATAAACCAATTATCTAGAGAAATGAAGGCAGGCCATCTGAAGAGAAAATATTTGAACAAGTCTCTGGAAGACAACAAGTGGATGAAAGTGCATTGATGGGCAAGATGGCAGAGGAATCCTTGGGCTAGAACATTCTGTGAGTGCCGCAGAGGGGCTCCAGGCTACTGTGCCCACTGGGACCCAGGCTCAACGTTGGCACACAGCAAGGACGGGGGCCAAGAGGGGCTGAAAACCAGAAGTAACTAAATTCTGTAGATGGGACACCCACTGCAGGCAGACCTCCTCCCACTGTCCCCTCCCTGAGTAAAAGCAGAATACTTAGCCCCAGTCAGAGCTCAGCCCTTCCCTGAGGGGATTGCGTTAACCCCTAGAGAAATGTCAGGCACCCAGGGTGGTGGGTGCTGGTGCTCTCATCCTGAGAGGGGACGCAGGTGGGACAGCCACCGTGCAACCCTGGGGACCAAAGTTACACACGGAGAAAGTAACGCAGGAAGTCAGAAGGAGCTAGCCACAACATGAGATACAAGAATAAACAAAATAAAATAAGCTCCTACTTGCCTAAGCCCCTGTGGCCAGAGATTTCTGTCACCTGCAGCCAAATACAATGTTAACTGGTAATAAACAGAGTAGGGAGGTGTGTCCCTTAGCTTAGTCCTCCTCTCTTATATGGAGCATTACTGTCCAAACGTGTCAACACAAGGAGTAAAGGTGGAAGAGTATGTAGAGTTACTGAAATAAGCAGCAGCAGAACTGAAAGCAGAAATGGCTAGCCACGGCCGGCTTTGGGGAGGGAGATCAAAGACACAGAGGGATGGGAGACTACTGCCTCTCTTCGGAAGTTACGCCATATCATTTTATTTTCCCTATATGCACTCAGGGCTGTGGCGATGAGCAGGCTTTGTCTGCACAAAACCGAAACTAGCCAAGCAGGGGAGGGCAGCATTGAACAGTGTTGGAAACTGGAGCAGGGGAGCGAGGGGAGAGCAGCTTTAGTCTAGACAATGAGGAATCACGTCTGTGGGGGAGATGGCCACCTGTCAAAAAAAGAAAAAAAAAAGCCTTCCTGTCCGTAGTATTGTGTACAGCTGCTCAGCCAGGAACTTGCCCAGCCTCTCCTGCATCCAGGGGCCATGGCACTAGTCCTGGCCAATGAAATATGAGTGTTGCATATTACTCTGAAGCCAGAATTGCTATCTTTTACCTTCCAGCAGGGAGAAGAGGAGGAGTCTGAGGCCCCAGGTCATGGCAGAGCCATGAGCTGGAAGGAGCCTGGGCCCCCGAGTCTCCGCCTGGAGGAGAGCCTGCCAAGTGTGAACACCCACACTGGATGTGAGCGAGGGACCATCCAGCACGCTAAGCCACTGAGACGTCTGTGCGTGACAGCAGCTAGCGATACCGCACCAAGACCACACTGTCTAGGCTAACAGTTTGGACAACGTGATCCTGCCCCGACCAAAAACTTAAATCGCACACCTCCTCCTTCCTGTAAACTGGGCTTTTGTTAGCGCGAAGGAGAAAGATGTTCAGAGAAAGGGAGTGAGGGGCTGTTAAGCCAATGTGAGAGATTTCCGTGGGCACCAGATGTAGAAAGAACATTATTAAACGGATTATATAGATCTTAGTGACAGTAATTTTGACCTCCTATAGGCACCATCAGCTGTTAAACAGTAGGAAGTGTTGATGACCTTGTTCTAATTTCCATTTATATTTATTCTAAATTGGACACCTCAGAGATTGTTTAAATAAAAAAGGGAAATTCACTAAGTGATGCTGACAGCTCGGCCCCTGTCTGCTGGGGAGGCTGCTGAGGCTCACTAGAGGCAAAGGGACAGCTGGGCTAGACCCCCAGGCCTGCCACCAGCTCAGTGATATGCCCAGACAAGTCACTTCATCCCTCTGAGATTCAATTTCGCTCTGTGTCAAATGGGGTGCCACCTCCTGCCACCCTCCCTGCCACCATGAAGGAAACCTAGCCTGTGACTTACTATTGTATAACTCCATTTAGAGGAATGTCATATGTGGAGCCCACTTGCTTTGGACTTCTCACTTGCTCCGACCCGACTTCCCTTTATCCAGTCATTGTTGAAATCAAAAGTGATTCTTGGGGCGCGTGGGTGGCTCAGTTGGTTGAGCATCTGACTCTTGATTTCAGCTCAGGTCATGATCTCAGGGTCATGAGATCGGGCCCCTCGTTGGGCTCCACACTGAGTGTAGAGTCTGCTTGAGATTCTCTCTCCCTCTCCTGCTGCCCCTTCCCTGCTCTTGCTCGCATGCGCTCTCTCCCTCTCAAAAAAAAGAGGGAAAAAAAGTGATTCTTTCATGTCACAGAGAACCCATACCAAGTCAAAAAACAAAATTAGAATTTAATGGCAGTCAGAGCTGGGGAGTCTAGGAGCTGGCTAGCATCAGGCCTGGCTGGATTCAGCCTCTAAAGTGTGTCATCGTTGTGGGTTTTCACAAACGTCTTCAACTGGAGAGTGGGTAAACAAACGGTACATCCACTAAATGGAAAAGTACTCAGCAATAAAGTGTGCAAAGGATGGATGCACAACATGGATAAATTTCAAACACATTCTACTGAATGAAAGAAGGCAACCGCAAAAAGCCACCTACTGTGTGATTCCACTTATGTGACGTTCTAGAAAAATCTCAACCAGAGGGATGGAGAATAGGTCACAGACTGCGAGGAGTTATGGGCTGGGGAGGGTCTGACTACAAAAAAATAAATAAAAATAAAAATAAATTGAAGGTGGGGTAGGGTGATGGAACCGCTCTGGATCCTGGCTGTGTTGGTGCTTACACAAAGTTTGCATGTGTCAGAAACTCATAGAACTATATGCCAAAAAGAGCAAATTTTATTGAGCGTAAATTTAAAAGTTGTTTTTTAAGATGCATTCTTATCCGTCGCTCTGCTCTCTTCCATGGAGCTGGTTTTGTTCTCAATATGCACGTCGTAGCACCACTAGCACCGCCGAGCCTCACATTTTCCTCCCTTCACATCCAACAGGACCACATCACAAGGAAGAAGCCGGCAGGGCATCTCCCAGGCTCTGACGGGTCACATGCCCATCCCTGAACCAATCACTGTAGCCGGAAGAATGGCCTATTCTGATTGGCTCAGCCAAAGTCCCGAGTCTCTTCCCAGGAGCCTGGAGGTAGATGAGCTCCAGCTTCATTATGACGGGGCGGGGGGAAGCCTCACCAGGGGACCATTTTGACAAGAAGAACGAGGATGTTCTTTGTAGGAAGCAACACAGAAATCCACTCAGTTACCCAAATGGAACAACTTCCACCAGATCAAGGCTAATTTCTTTACTGCTAGTACCACTCTCAACAAGGTTGGTGTTGAAAAAAAGAAATCAGGAATACACCTGCGGTCACAAACCAGACATTTTAGCGATTGCGCAGAACAAATGAGTCTAACCTTCAGAGTTTGACATACTCTGCTCGAAACACAAGTTGGCTCATCTGAACCCAAGACCCGCAATAAACCAGCATCCAGTGCAGGGCTGATAAGGTTACTTCAGAATACTGAGTCTCCAAAGTGATCTCGGCAGGCAGCGGTAAGACAACGAGGCGCCTGGCTCCAAGCTCGGAAGAGCCCGTGCTCGTCACACTCCACACCTCTGAAATTCTGCAGAGCTTGTCTTTGAACTTGTGCTTTAAGTGCAGAACAATGGGACAGGAAGCAGACACACAAGCTTGCTCACACTACACTCGTCTGCTGGCCCTCGCTGCTCTGTTTGCACACTGCAGTCTGGATGCCCCAAGGACCCACGACACGGGGAGGTCACTGAGACCCACAGCAAGCACTGATGAGTGGGCTGCATCTGAGACGCATGAGCAGGGGCACTGATAGCCCGGAGAAGCCATGCTCTCCATTCAAACCAGAACTGTCTTCTAATGCAGAAAAAACAGCAAAGTGCTATAGAGCGTGTGCCAATCAAGCACGGTGGACGCAGCTGCGTTCGTTCTGTGCAGCGCTTCCATGGTTGTGGGAAGAACAAAACGCATATGCACATATGAGCTCCGAAATACGAAATACGACTGGTGTCGTTTTGAGGACCCTGCATACGGGCTAATCGCTCTCCTACTTGCATTTACAACTGGTATTGTGCAATCAAAAAATGAATGGTACACCACATTAACAGAATACATTGGTACACAGAATACATTGGTACACAGAATACATTGGTACACAGAATACATTGGTACACCACATTAACAGAATACAAGATTAAAAATCCTACGACCGCCCGGATGGGTGCAGAAAAAGCATTGGGCAAATGCAGCAAAACACCACTAACCCATGCTAGCTCGGGTCAGTCCAAAATTATTCATGGGTACCTTTCCTTCTCTTTCTTAATTTTTTCAACACAGTCCACTCTTTTCAAACATGCGAAGTAACTAAAGGAAAGGAAACACAGGTCTGGTCTTTGTGGCCGGTCCCTAGAAAATCTGGTTTATTGACTCTTTAAGATTGTTTTTAAAGGTGGGGGGGGCACCTGTGTGGTTCAGTCAGTTGAGCGTCCAACTGTTGATTTCAGCTTAGGTGATGATCTCAGGGTTTTGAGATCAAGCCCTCAGCATGGAACCTGATTAGGATTCTCTCTCTCCCTATGTCCCTCCCCCCAGCTCGTGCACACACTCACTCTCTCTGTCTCAAAAAAATTTTTTTTAATTTTAAATACTTTTTTAAGGGTTAAGAGTTCAAACAGCATGATCTCACGGTCATTAAACATCTCTCCCACAATCCTACTGACTATCTGGTTACTTGAAAACCCCATTTCACCTATAACAAAAAAAAAAAACAAAAAAAAAACAAAACTTAAGCCCATTTCTTGTCTGCATTAATTTCTCGCCACAATCAAGCAAGTAAAGGAGCCCAGGGATGCAGGGAGTGCAGAGCAGTGATGAAAAGAGAAGCAGAGGGTGAGGCCTGCCTTTGAGGAGCTTCATTTTTAAAATAAGAAGGAAAGACAAATCTACACTTAAAACACTGGTAACAATAAACGAAAAATGTGTATTGTTAACTTGCCTGATATAGATTATATGTGTTGCCAAATCTCAGAGAAAGAATAGATCAATATTGGTTGGGCAATTATCCCAAATTTACCATTAGTAGTATCCAGTGGATGAAATATGGGTAGCAATAATAATAACAGTGATAACGAGCAAGTCTCCTGTGCCCGCAGCGGCCCAGACACTGGTAACCTGCTTCACATGTATTAGCTCTTTTACACGGTTATTCTTTACACGATTCTGTGACATGGGGTATTATCTCATATTGTTTTATTTTTACTATAATTAAATGATTTTGTAGTGTTGTTTCCATTTTATAGGTTAAAAAAGGAAGGCACAGAGATGTCAAGAAACATGCCTAAGATCACACAGCACGTAAAGGGTGGAGACCAGGCTCTACCCAGTGTTCTCTCTGCAGGATCCAGGAAACAGTAATGCTTTTGCTGGTTTCCCTCGGCTCCGCTGCAGGGCTGCAAAGGCCCAGACTCAGCAGATGTGGGAAACAAATGCAGAAGAAAAATTATTACATCTCCTTACTACCTACAGCCCATTGACAAGTCCTTGAAACAGGCAGAGTGATCTTCCGCTAGGAACTCAGCTGCCTCGATGTTAATACTTTGCTAAGGGCAAAAGGCAGTCCTAGCCTGACCGCCCCCCCCCCCAACCAGGATCCTGTCAGTCTACTTCAACATATAAAAATTCCTTTGGAAACTTCCTTTATCTCTAACCGCCCCCCCCCACCAAGATACATGTTGGCAATCAACCCCCAAGCATATGGCCCACCGATATACATCTGAAGGGTCTCATGACTATGGTTTTATTAGACGGTAATAAATGACCTTTTCCCAACAACAGCTAGCCCCTCAAGATCCTGGAAACCTTCTTTCCAAAATTCCTTAGAGACTTACGCTATCCCAAACCCCCTCCCAACTTGAGGGTTTATAATGGGCCATTCTTCATGACCCTGGTGCAGCTCTTCCTGTCCCCGTGCTTTCGTAAACCACCCTCTTGCACCAAAGACATCTCAAGATGTCTTTCTTGGCTGTGGGCTCCAGACTCCACCCCACCCCACCCCACCCATATCCCACAGCCTCATCATCAGCCACCTCCTTTCTCCCAAAGCAAATAAGGGCTCCAATAAAGCTTTTGACAGATAATATTGATGTGGTTTTGGGATATCAGTGAGGTTCAGTGGGGTGGAAAGGACCCTTGGCAGAAAGAGCTGCTGCCCCGGGTTGTGAGGGGTGGCTGCTTATACACTATGGGTTTGGGGGAGGGAAGGAAAAAGGGAGGTTGAGAAAGTACTTTCATATGTTAAAGAAGACCCACAGGATACCAGAGGCCTTGCCATTGTCAAGTTAAGGTTGTTTTTCCTTCCAGCAAGGCATTAACATGAAGATAATCGGGAACTTCCTGGAGGAACACTACACTCTGCCTGCTTCAAGTATCTGTCAGTGGGCTACAGGTTATAAGCACAGTTAATCGTATGCACATTTCCTTCTGGAAGCTAGGTTATTGATAGAAATGCTTTGTTCTTGTAGATTGCTAAGACATTTGTAAACTGAGGGAAACTCCTGTCTTGCAGGATTGCGATCCCTACAACTATTCATTTTTCCTTTCCTTAGCTTTAGGGCAGCCAGGAGTGCCTGAGGAATGTCACATGTATCCCATGGTGGGGGCCATGTCAGCTTCTGCTTTGTCCTCAGCTTGCCTTCTCTTCCCTCATAAATATGGCCCAAAAGCCTGCAGGGTAAAAACCATAAAGAATAAAGAACGCAAGGCAAGGAATGGAAGCTTCCTTCCCACACTGGCCCGGGGGGGGGGGGGCCGGGGAGCTAAGCAAGGAGCCTCTGTCGTAGGTAAACTTGCTTCTCAACAAGAGCCTGGGGGGAGGGGTCATGGTGGGAACAAAACAAAACAAAAAACTCTCAGTTCCTCTTTTCTCAGGTTTAATTCAGTGTCGGGCAGTCAGTCTGGGAAGGCAGGGACACGGGGGACAGCAGTCCAGGAGGTGGAGGCAGATGTAGGGGTCGCCGCGCGGTGCCTGCCCCCAGCCCAGCTGCCCCCTGACTCCATCCCCTCTGCGGTGGCCTGTGCGGGACGAGGGGCCTCGTGTGCAGCAACACTGCCACCTAGTGGCCGAGGCTGTCGCGGCTGTGTGACAGCAGGTGGTCGGTTCCCCATTTCTAGAGCGGACACCCAGACTTGGGGCTATTTGGGGATGCGTGCCAAAGCACACTGCTGCTTTCTGACAGAACGCCCTTTAAACAAGCATGATGACTCCACATCACGGGACTCCTGGTTGGCAAGTCACAGAAAGCCCAGTGCAGACAGCTTCAGGGAGATGCGTGTCCCCTCCTCCAGGAGGCCCTCCACTGCTGAGCCCTGGGAGGAGGTGAGCATGCAATCCAGGGAGGGGACCCGTGTGACCTTGCCCACACCCATGGCCTGCCGTCCGCCAGCAATCCTGCGCCTTTCCCCCTGAGGAATCACACAGAGCAGGGGAAATGGTTTGGGCCTGGATCAGTGGCATGCTTCCAGGGAAATCTGGTGGTTTTATGAAAAGGCCTTTCCTTTATTTCACATGCATTCGCTCCAAGAGGAAATCCCCTCTCTCTCAGGCCAAACTGCTCCTGTTACCTCCTCTCACAGGCCACCAGAGCAAGTGACCGTGGCTGGAAAATCAGGCCACCTCTGGGCCAGCGAGTCACCACGGTGAGCACCTCAGCCCCCCTGAGGAACACTGTGAAAGGAGGAGCCAGGAATATGTTCCACCTCCTTGGGTTTTAGGGTCTCAGATGGGCTGGGCGCCTTAGTCAGCTCCGCTGCTATAACAATACCAGGCAGGGGGGTTTAAACAACAGACAGTCATCTCCTCACTTTCCTGGGGGCTGAGGAGTCCAAGATCAAGGTGCTGGCCAATTCAGCATCCAATGAGAGGCCGTTTCCTTGCTTGGAGACGGCCAGCTTCTCCCTGGGTCCCCACATGGCAGACAAAGGGAGCTCTGGTGTCTCATCCATACCTTATCAGGGCACCGATCCCATCACGGGGGTCCTACCCTCGTGACCTCATCTAACCCTAATCATCCCCAAAGGCCCCACCTCCTCAGACTGTCACACTGGAGGTCAGGGCTTCAGTTTACAAATTCTGGGGGACACATAACACAAGTGCATACCGCCGTTCACGCATCAGGTGCTTACTGAGGGATCAGGTGCACAATGGGCCAACGCATCCTCGCCCTGGCAGAGCTCAGGCTCACCCGGGCATGAACTAAATGAGCCATTCCTTAAAGAAAAGCAAGGGTGTGACAGTGGGTGCACAGAGGAGGGGAACATAATGCCACTTGATGGAACCGAGAAAGACAGGACCTCCAGACAAGGCTGGATAGTGTCTGCCAAAATCCCCATCCTCCCGCAACCTCAGAATGTGACCTTAGCTGGAAACAGGGTCTTTGCAGATGCAATTAGGTCATGTCGGATTAAATCCAATGATTGGTGTATTTTTAAGAGAAACGAGAGGGATTATCACAGATACAGAGAAGACAGCCATGTGAACATGGAGGCAGAGATTGGACTGATTATGTCCTCAAGCCAAGGAATGCCGGGGGGGCCCGAGGAGCTGGGACAGAGGCATGGGGTGGGCTCTACCTCGGTGCCTCCAAGAGGAATGAACCCTGCCGGCAGCACAAGTGTGGAATTCTGGCCTCCAGAACTATGAGACAATACGTTTGTGTTATTTTAAGCCCCTCCATTTGTGGTCATTTGTTGCAGCAGCCCCAGGAATCTAACACAGCGCCCAAAGGACAAATGGAATTAACCAGGCCTAGGGATGGGAAAGAGGGTTCTGGGCAGAGAAAAACAGCAAGGGCAAAGGGCAGAGGTGGAGGAACACGGAGGCCTGCCGACGGCCACGAGGGGCAGTGAGGCTGCAGCAGGTGTCAGGGGAGAGGGAGAAAGAGCTCCAGACCAGGCTGGAGAGGAAGAAGGGTCCAGGCCACGCAGGGCCAGCTGGAGGCCCCTTGATCCCAGGGGCAAAGGAAAGGCACTGAAGTGGCTTACATCACAGGAACATGGCACCACTCGACGCAATTCGGCAAACCCTCACCCTGGAATGATGGAGAATGGACTAGAAGCAGGAATGACGTAGGCTGAAACAGATTCAAAGGTCCTGGTCATAGAGTGTGGCGACCTTGTTATATAAATGAGCCAAAGATGGCCCCCTGAAAATGGGCTCCCCATATTCCTTCCTTCTTCAGAGGAGGCTGGTACCATTACTTCAAAGATCGCTGGTGCCAAACTCCATTTTTTACACATCGAAGTGCTTTAAATATAGCCCAAATCAGCGTATTTTTAGCCACGTAGAGCCTGCTGTCTTGCATCCCCCGTGAAACCGCGCCAACATCTGCTCCCCATGAATGAGAAACACCCTGGACTACAGGAGACCCCCAGCCACCGCTGCCCCGTGGAGCCTGCTGACCTGGAGGCTCCCACCACGCTGAGGGATGGCATTCAAACACAAGCCCCCTGCCCAGGTCCCTCCTCCTCCGCGAGCCTTGTCCTCTTTTTCCACCTGGGCAGGGGCCTCTGTTTCTGGAAGAGTCTCCTCGGTGGGGGACTCCCCGAACAAGCAACCTGTCCGAGTGCTGCCCGAATAAAGCTCGAGGTCGCTGCCATCCCATGGTCACATCTTTCTGTTTGCTCAGCTCTGATATCCCCCAACTCGTCACCATCTGAAGAAAGGCCACCAGGATGAAGAGATGCCGCCAGATGCTGGCAGGCTGTGGAGATGGACTGGACATGAGAGAGGCAGAAGTCAAGGTGTCGCTGGCTTTGGGCAGGGGTGAGGCCGGGCCAGTCACTGAGAGGAGGGAAGGCACCGGGGAAGCTGACGAGCTCTGCTTGGGGCACAGTGATCTGGAGACACATGGGAGCCCCCATGCCCCTGAGGACATGAGGGAGAGGCTGAAGCTCAGGACAGAGCTCTGAGCACAGACGTGGGGGTGTCGTCAGGGAGAGGTGGTGACTGAGGTCATTGGAAGAAGGGGCAAGGGGCCTGCCGAGTGGGAAGAGAAACCTAGGAGAGGCCCCACCATGCACAGGCCTGGCAGGTGCCCAGGAGCCTGCAAGAAGGCTTAGAGGGGCATCCCAGGATGCAAGGAGGTCGCACAGTCAGAAGGCCCATGCCACCCGGGGCAGGCTCTGGGAGGAGGGAGCTGTTACTGAGAAGCAGCTCTGAAGACCTGAGGCAGGGGGCAGTTTCGGGGGAGCGGTGCTGGCACAAGGCACAGTGGTGGTGGTGAGGGCCAGCAGAACACGAGGAAGGGAAGCATGGGGAACAGACAGCTCTTCCCAGAACTGTGGCTGTAAAGAGAGGGTCCGAAAAGGAGTTAGAAGGTCTGGACCCAAATCCCTCCCGCTCGCTCCAGCTCATTCCCTCTGACATCCCTGGTGGAGACAGAAGTGATGTCCCTCCTGGACCTTCCACTGAGCATCCCTGCAGGATCTGGGGCAGAGCCTGGGCCCCAAATCTTTGGCTTTCCTCCAATCTCCCAATCCCTAACTCCTGCCACCCCCTTCAAACAGCATCAAGCTGATGTTTACCACTCAGGTTGCTATGACAACGGAATGTCAGAGTGTGCTCCATTTTGAGCTCATACTGTCTTTACTGAAAACAGGTCAATGAGGAGGGCAGGTAGCTTTTCCAGCAGAATCGGAAATACTGAAATAGAGAATGCTGAGCCCAAGACCAATCAATCAAGGAAAGAGTAATTCTTCTCCCCCCAAATAATGAACACATCTCAGATCAGTTCTTCTGAAGGTCAAAGGCACAGGGATAGGCCAAGGGCCAGACCCTCAGGAGTCTCATTCTTATTATCGGGTATTTGTTCGTTGCCTTTCCAACATCTCTGTCTCTTCCCCCTTCAGGGAAAACTTGAGTTATTTGGTCATCGATGGTCACATGACCCAATGCAGGGATTAAGGAAGATAGGAACATTCTGATGTGTGCAGAGGCTCCCAAAAGAGCCCTCCCCTCATCTCAGGGACAGTGTGGTGTGGGGACGAGAGTCCAGAACTGCAGAAGGGCATCACCCCACTGAGCGGGGCCCAGAACTGCAGGGACCACCGGCGGAGCCCACACCAGGGAAAGCAAGCCGCAAGCCAGCAAGAACCCAGGTCCTTAGAGAGACAGTCTGAACCTCGATGGAGCACCCCCTTCTGTTTGGGGAATCCTTGGATACACACGACTCGTTCCGTGAGGCGCGTCAAGGAAGAGCCCATGGCAGCCTGTGAGGCTCCGATTTGTGTATAAGGAGAAACTCCCTCCAGAAGATGGGGAGCCAAACATTGGAAAAAGAAAACAGAAAGTTCCTTACAAAACAACAAAGGGTAAGGGGCAAAATACAAGAAGTGAACCCCCTCTTCAGGGTGCTCAGCCAGCTTCAGATCACATAAGAGGCCCCATGTTTCTGGAATTCTTTGCAAAAATGTCAAATTCCTGATCAATGACTTTCAAATGCCACAATCCATGCATTCAAATAATAATTCTTTGAATGCTTAATGAATACACACATTGACAGATTACTTTCTAATCATTTCTCCAGTGTTGCCACTTCTTCAAAAACAGGCCCAAACCAAGCCGATCTGCACCAGAAAAATCACTCCCATTTCCATAAAGCAGGTGCTTTTAAAGCGGTCCTGCTCCTGCCCAGTGTGAGACGCTTCTCACACAGTCCCTCATTCTACGGTGCATCGAAACGCTCATGTCTTGATGAGAACTCCAAAGGCTTCTTGTCGGCTGGGCTCTTGTGCGTTCCTCTGGGTTTCGAGTGTTTGTGTTTCTACCTCACCGGTATGTTGCCAGGACATGAACAATGTAAGCAACTGGCAGATTATCCTGAGAAATCATTTGCATTCCCGATTCAATTTGCGAACACTGTAAATGTGACAGAGTGTCCCAGGCTCGACATCTTCCTCCCCTCATGACCAGCTGCCTCCGTGCACAGGACCCCACACACGCTCTCTGTCTTGCATTTCAGGCAGAAAACGTTCTTTGCCAATGAGCCAGAACAAGAACTGGCCCAAAGGAGTTTTGTTCAAATCCCTTTGCAGTTGGGATTGTTTTTTCCCTGAAATTAGGAGATCCCACATCTTATTTTTACTTTTTCCCACATCTTTACTTTTGACGAAAGCCCAAAAGACCAGACTTTAGCTTCTGCTGCAGTTTGGTGAGGCTATGAGGACACGATGTCCTTCATCACCGGAAGGAATAAAATGGATAATTTGGCAAAACCCATCCAAAATTAATCTGCACACACCCTTTGATTAACTCCACATCTCAGAATTTATCCTAACTATACCTGCACATGTGTGAAATGACATCTGCACAACATTCTTCTTGGAGGTGATCATACCAGCTAATGGTTTTAAATAGAGTTTCTGTGTGACTACCTATGCACTTTCTGTGTGCTGGGCACCCGGGGGGGCTCAGTCAGTTAAGCGCCCGGCTCTTTTTTTTTTAAGATTTTATTTATTTATTCGACAGAGATAGAGACAGCCAGCGAGAGAGGGAACACAAGCAGGGGGAGTGAGAGAGGAAGAAGCAGGCTCATAGCGGAGGAGCCTGATGTGGGGCTCGATCCCAGAACGCCGGGATCACACCCTGAGCCGAAGGCAGACGCTTAACCGCTATGCCACCCAGGCACCCCTCGGCTCTTGACTTTGGCTCTCAAAGTCATGAGATCAAGCCCCACATCGGGCTCCCCACACCGGGCTCTGTGCTCAGCGCAGTCTGCTTGAGATTCTCTCCTTCTCCCTCTGCCCCTCCCTCGCTCTCTCTCTCTCTCTTTCTCTCTCGCTCTAAACTTAAAAAAAAAATCTTTAAGCACTATCTGTACACGCTAGCTCCTTAAATACTTTCAACAATATATGAAGTAGGCATTACTACCATCAGCTTCCCTAAAAGACTAGAGAACTGTGAGGTATGCTGGGGTTCAGTAACTTGGCCAAGCATGTTTATAGTGGCCAAAGCCTGGAACCAAGCCAGCCGTCCACCAGTAGTGGAGTGGCCACATCAGTCGTGAGCCACCAAATGATGGAAAATGAAGTGAAAGCACATGAGAGCCGCAGCTCATGTTCGAGAAAGATCTCCAAGATGTACCCCATGTTACGTGAAAAACACCAAGATGCAGAACAGTATTGGTGGTCTACTACTATTTGAGAGGGAAAAGCAAACTGTATATAGCATTTTTTTGCACCCACCAAAATATAATTACCTGCTTTCCCATGTATGAAGTATCTCAACACCCGGGAGGTAGGGAGAGAGCTATTAATATGGCGTGTCCGCACAAAAAGAAACTGGTTTGCTAGAAGGTAGGGCAGGATTTTTTTTAAAGATTTTATTTATTTATTTGAGAGAGAGAGAGCAAGAGCAGGGTGGGGGCAGAGGGAGAGGAAGAAGCAGATTCCCTGCTGAGCAGGGAGCCCGACACGGGGCTCGATCCCAGGACCCTGGGATCATGACCTAAGCTGAAGGCAGACACTTAACTGACTGAGCCACCCAGGCAACCCAGAATTTTTTTTTATTATAACCATTACAATCACTTTTTTTTTATTTTTAGAATGTATTTTGTCTCCAAATATTTTAACAGTTTTATTGAGGCACACTTTGCATACCCTACGATGCACCCATTTTAAGTGTACAATTCAATGTGAATTTATACGGTTGTGCAACCGTCCCTGCCATCCACTTTTAGAATGCTTTCATTACCCCAAAAAGTTCTCTGTGCTTGTTGGCAGGCAATCCCCATTCCCACCCACGGCCCCAAACAACTACCGATCTGCAGTCTGTCTCTATGGTTTTGCCTGTTCTAGAAATGCGGGCACATATGTAGTCATACGGTCCGTAGACTTCTGTGTCTGGCTTCTTCTCTCGGCATCATTACCTGAAAGTCAACCATGTCACTGATGCACGAGCACCGCATTCCTCTTTATCCTACTGTCTAGACTTGCCACAGTGTATTCACGCACTCGCTAGTTCATGAACATCTGAATTGTTTTCCATTTGGGGCAACGATGAATAAAGCTGTGATGAACATTTATAAACTGTCTTTTGTTTCTTTTAGGTAGATACCTAAGGCCGGAATAGCTGGGTCATAAGGCAGGTGCATGTTTCACTTTTTAAGGAACTGCCACACTGTTTCCCAAAGATACTGCCCTGTGGTACACTTCCTCCAGCAATGTAAGCAGGGTCCTGTCTCTCCAGCACCAACACTTGGTATCATCAACTTTTCCTTTTTTTTTTTTAGCCATTCCATTGGTTGTGCAATCGTATCTCACTATGGTTTTAATTTGTATTTCCCTCATGATAATCATGTTGAGGGTATTTTCTGCCATCAAAAAATTAACGTTAAAAGTTTGAATCGAAAACTAACATGCAGAAATTGAGAAATCTGGAGCACCTGGCTGACTCAACAGGTAGAGCATGTGACTCTTGACCTTGGGGTTGTGAGTTCAAGCCCCATGCTGGATGTAGAGATTACTTAAAAATAAAATCTTTTTAAAAAAGAAGAAGAAATTGAGAAATCTCATATAAAAATCAGGAATTCTGGTTTCTCTCCCCAAAATCAGAAAAATCTGAAAATCTAATTCTATGCAGACCCAACACCTCTTTTCCAGAACTCCTGGTTTCTTACTCTCCTGACTTAGAAAGGCAGTGCAATGCCTACAGTGTCTATGAGAAACATCCTTACTGGGGTCGGGAGCAGCATCCTTTAATGCATTTAATCAAACACATCAGTGGTTCTAAAGTCAAAGACGTGAACACCCATTCTCAGTGGAATGAAGTTCAGTTCAATGAGTTCGGATAAGTTCTACCACCAAAGGAGCCTGCTGAAAGTTTACCCAAAGCATTTCAGTCTTCAGAGCTTTCAGGATTTGGATGTGCAAATAAGAACTGATGGGTCTGAAACCTGCCCCCTCTCCAAAAGGCGCATGCCTTCCAATCCCTGGGACCCCACGTGGCTGCAGGCCTGACCTCCGGAAGGGTCTACCCGTGTCTCCCCGCGGTGTGCTGTGTTGCACGGGCAAGCTGTGATTCACGTCCACACATCTATTTCCACTAAGTCGATCAAAGATGCTGAGATCCACTCAGCTCCCCTCCCAGTCGGAGCATTCCTTGAACTTAAAGACAGGAAGAAGAACATGCCCAAACTCCGGACAGGGCAAACACACTTGTCCCCCTTCCTGCCTGAGCGCACCCCTGCAATCCCAGCCGGACCCCCTCACGTCCTAACCAGTGCCACAGGCAGCTCCACGCTCTAATAAGAGCTGGCTGTTTCAAAGCCTACTGGCAAATCTTATTAAAGTAATCCCCCTCCCTGAACCCAGATTATTACAGCCACCTTTATGGTAGAATAAAAATTAATTTTCTCAGCTATAATAAGAACGATAAGAATGAATCACTTGGGACCAAATAAAGATTACAATTAGCTCAACAGAATAAATCTAAATTTAACACAGGCCAGCAATTTCTCTGCTCCTACTTCCTCCTTCCTCTCCGGTGCCTGTATGAACGAGGCTGCGGGGTTAGACTCCCTCACCGGCTGGGCCGTTGTTGATATGGTTCCAGCATGGGGCTCCCAGAGGAAGGCCAGGACCCGGGTTCTGGAGGCTGAGTTCAGGACTCAGTCATCATGAAGGGAGCCTAGGTCCTTGTCCAAAACAATGAGCCGTGCCGCCCCAAGACCAGTAGCTCCCTTCTGGCCCACTGTGGGCATGTGGGATTAGGTAGCCGCCCACATCCATCCCGCATCTGGTAACTGAACTCCAGTTTTGTTTTGGGAACTACCTCCTCCCTGCTCCGAACTTCAGGGAGTGGCAATTCCACTCTCTTGGTATTTGACCCAAGCCTGGCCAATCAGACATGCAGTGCAGGCCAGCGATCACAAGGCACAGGACTTCTGTTTTGAACATTTGGCAACAACTCTTTCTTCCTTCTGGGCTTGACTGAGAGGCCATCTCATGCCCATAGGATGCACAGAATAAAGCCCAAGACAAGAAGAGGTATTAGGTCCTGGTAACACTATTTGAACAGCTGAATCAAGCCATACCTGAAGCTGTATCCCTCTGCTTCTCAACCATATGAGCCAATGCATTCCTACTGTCCCTGTTTAATGGTTTGTGTCTTGAAACCAAAAATGTCCTTACTGACATAATCACTTCTCAGTGTTTCATAGTAAAATGAGCCCATCATTAAACTGGGCTCTCTGTGATAATAAAGGGGGTCCTCTGTGCATCCTCAGAGGGCTGGGGGAAATGGGATTTCACCCACCAGGACACAGTACCCCAGATCTAGGTCCCGGGCCAACAAGAAAGCAAGAGGGTGGTCCAAGGAGCATTGCTGTCCAGCTGAGACTGTGGGTGTGCATTCATGGTTTCCTAGACAGTAAGCCCAGCTTCCCACAGGACAGGGGTCTCTCTCTCCCCACAGGAGGGAGCCCAAGCTTCCTGGGCGTGAGCTGTTGGCATTCCCAGACAGTTCTGATAAATAACTGGCACTCCAAGGCCGTCCTGCCTGGTACCGAACAGCCTGACAGAGCCCCACTAACAAAGCTACCTTGTCTGACCAGCCCTGTGAAAACATAGGGAGCCTGGGCAGTGTCCCTCCACGCGATGTGAACCCCACACCTTGTGCTGGCCAGGACCCGCACATCCCTCCACAGGACCCAATCCTCTGGGGCTTCTCGGCCCGGGCTGCTCCAGTGGGTGCAAGCCCACCCTCCTGCTCCTTCTTGCTTTGAACAGAGCTCCCGCCCTCAGGGTCCAGCCTCTCCACATTCGGAGAGAAAGCACACCCAAGAGCAGCGGTGGGCAGGCTGCCCCAGTGCTCTGTGCCAGAGATGGAGGGCAGCCCAGCCCCACCCTGAGGGGAACCACAGGGTCAGTGCTGTCCTGGCAGGAGGGCAGGTTAGTCTGAGGTCACCATCAGCTGTGGGATCGGGGATGGGTCAAGGTCAGCCTGCGGCCAAGAGAAAAGAAGCAGTATGTGTGACTAGAACAGAGGACTTGGACGCAGTGTGATTCAGAATCAACTGGTCCTCATGGGGCCTTGAACTTGAGACAGAAGGCTCTTTAACGAGGGAAATGTTAGGAACTAGGAAAGTGGCGGCCTCTGCCGGGAGGCTTCTTTACTTCCCCCTTTCCTTCCCTCCACCGTCCCTCCCACTTTGTGGATGAAACTGGCGTGTGTCACCACCACCAACAGCACCTGCCGTGCACCGCAGCCCCACACGCCCAGGTGAGCCCTGTGCTCTGCACGCACCGCTACCCCGGCGGAGCCCGCACCAACCCCGGGAGGATCATTTACAGGAGCTGAACTCTCCCCAGCTGACAGACGAGGAAACTGACACCACAGAGGAGCTGGCTCTTGTCCAAGGCCACCAGGTGCGCTAACCTGCGCACCTTTCAGACTGCCAGGAAAACCAAGGTCACTGATGGCCCCTGGGGAAGGGGATCCTGGAGCGTGAGTGCTGGGGAGGAAGTCAAGGACATCCAGTCCAGTCCCATTTTAGTTCTCTAACCTTTTGTTCAGAAAAAAATAGTCTTAAATGTATTATTTCATGACATTTAAGATTTACAGAAGGGTTTTGATGCAATGAATGCACACGCATCACCACCCGATTGAAGAAATACGTCACCCGAATACAGCTGAAGGCCCCTACGCCCCTCCCAACCACTTTCCCTTCTTCACCCCAGAAGCCACCCCTTCCCTGAACTTGGAGTTCATTGGGACTGTGTCTGTTTTTACTTGGATTAGAGAATATAATGTCTACTGAGGCTCCCAGGTGGCTCGGTCAGTTAAGCGTCTGCCTTTGGCTCAGGTCATGACCCCAGGGTCCTGGGATCGGGCCCCGCACAGGGCTCCCTGCTCAGCGGGGAGTCTGGTACTCCCTCTGTCTGTCTCTCATGAATAAATAAAATCTTTAAAAACAAAAGAATATAATGTGTACTTACACTATGACATCTAGAGTCTTAAACTTCGCGTAAATACTATCACACTCTACTTCCGTGCCATTTGCACTTTCTACCCAACAATGTATTCGTGAAATTCCCATGTACTGATGCACGCTGCTGTCACCCACTCACTCCGCTACTACACGCTATTCCATTGTATGGAAATACCATATGGAGCCATTCTCCTCCTGGATATTTAAGTTGGTTCCAAGTCTCTGTGACGATATACAATGTTTTAAGAAACAATTCTTGTATATGTCTCCTTGTTTCCCTTTGCATTTCCACTTCCTAGAAGTGGTGTTTCTGGGTTGTTTAAGGAAAGAACAACTTCCTCACAGGGAAAGCCAACAAAGAGAACCACTAAGAGCTCTCTAGATCAGCCAGGGCAGACCCGGGGGCTGCGCCGTCATGCCCACTCACCCTGCTCGGCAGCCCCAGAACCTGAAGGCTCCGGGTGCATGGCCAGTAGGTAAGGCGATAGGCAACAGCCACCCATCTCAGAAATGGCAGGACCGGGACCAAAGCCCGATGTCCTGCCCTCAGCCCAAGAAGCGAGGGCAAGAGCTGAGAGAGGACGTTGCCCACTTGGCTCCACCCAGCCAGCAAGCCCCAGGAGTGCTTTTGCGTGTCAACGACTCTCGGGAGGAGGAGGTAGGGAGCCTGCTTCTATGCAGGTCCATGCCAGGAGATGAAACATTCTGGAGGAATCTGAGTGTCAGCGTTTACTATTTACCTTGTGCTCACCCTGCCAGAGGCCAGGCCAAGCACAGGACGCGTATTAACCTGCACTCATCCTCCCTACAACTGGAGGTACTATGACCAGCTCCCACGCGTGAGAAAACGCAGGCCCAGAGAGGTGAAGTCACTTGCTCAAGGCCACACAGCTGGCAGGAGTAGAGCCAGAGTTCGAAGCCAGGCAGGTGCAGGTTGCACACTCTTGGCTTCTACTGGCCTCTGGGAGATGTGGTTTGAGAGCATCGTCTGGGACTCAGCCTTGAAAAAACACCAGGAATAAGTGGGAAGCAGGAAGCACCAACCCAAGCAGGAGCGGGGCCGGGCAGGCAGTACGGAGTGAAGTGAGTGGGGAGGAACGAGGAGGGTGTTGGCGGAGGCCAGGGTGCCAGCCCCACCTGCAAACACAGCGCCCACGCACACCTCCTTCCCCCTCCGTGTCACCTCCGTCCCCTGCAGGGGCTCTGCCCACCTCCCAAGCAGCAGCAGAGCCAAGGAGAGCCACTTCACACAAAGATGTTTCTCAGTTCATTTTGATTATAATCGAATGAAAGAACAGGCAGGGGACTGCGTCATTAGCACCAAAGAAAGAAAAGTTCACCCCAACTCCTAACCCCTCTGAAGTAACGGAAGAACGAAAACAGCCTCTGGCGATCTCGCTGATCTGGACTGGGAGAAAAGATCTTTGTGCCTCCCTTACTAGGGTTCGTGACCCCACTGTTCCCAGCTTTGAGAATTTGCTGGCTCAGGCGGCCGCAGGAAGAGGCTGTGCCCCCCGCAAGCCTGTGTTTAGGAGGCGTCTACTCAGTGCAGAGCAAAACGCCCCCAGGAAGTGCAGGCAGCCCAACCCACCTGGGCCCTGATCTGCACCCCCCCACACCAGGGGCAGAAGGCAGCGTCTACACAGGACCTGCGTCTGAAGGGGGGGGGGGGGGG
>NC_048229.1:4410784-4477792 GCF_002007445.2 Ailuropoda melanoleuca
TCTTCCTCTCCCACTCCCCCTGCTTGTGTTCCCTCTCTCGCTGGCTGTCTCTATCTCTGTCAAATAAATAAATAAATAATCTTAAAAAAAAAATGAAGAGGAAGGAGGGGGCCCGTTCCCAGCTGTCTAGGGTGGGCACCAGATGTCAACAAAGCCTCCAGTTCCAGTGGTGCCATCACCGCTGATTTTGTCAAAATATCAGTGTCCCAAGAAAGCAGGCCCCTGTCCTGCTTTCAGACGCCCACATGGCACGTCGAGGCTGGTTCACAAAGGGCTGGAGGCCAGGAGTTGGAGTGAGACCTTCAGAGAAGCAGCAAAACCGAATCCCCTCCACAGGCTCGGCCACAGTTTTCTGCCCAGCGTCACACACGAGCTCACACGCTGCCTAGGCAGGTGCTGGATGAAGAGACAGAGACAAGAACAGATGCACGGGGCTCGGTGGGTAAGAATCCCATGCCGTCGGCATTTACTGAAAGTCCATCGTGTGCCAGGAGACAGGCCCACAGAGAGACGCCCCGGCAGCCAGCACCGCCTTGCTGACACAGAACACCCGCTGCCCGACGCATGGGGACAGGTGCAAAGTGCCAACACAGGAGCCCTTGTTCAAACACGAAGAATTTCAAGACGGTGACAACAGAGCATTAAACAAAGCGTGGGCCCCTCCCAAGTGTGGCACCCGTGTGACTGCAAGGGTCCCACATCCGTGAAGCCAGCCCAAGCTCCATATGGCAGGAAAATACTTCTATCCAATGGAATGAGCGGAGGGACGGGGGGTCCAGAAAGAGGAAAGCCAAGAAAAAGGAAAAGGAGAAGAGAAATGGACTGGCCCATGCAACTCGCAATCCAGGAATTGTTAACGCCTGCCTAGACACAGAGATTCCGATAATCATAAATGTCAATGTGTATTGAGCTTTGCTGTGTTTCAGCCACTGTTGTAAGGGATTTACATATATTAACTGGTGGGCTCAGCCGCACAACGCTCTGAGGAAGATCTCTGTACTGTCTCTGCTTTCACGGTAAGGAAACCGAGGCACAGGAAGGATAGGCAGCTTGTCCCAGCTCCTGGATCTGGCACGTCACCAAGCCAGACCAGCGCGCTGGCAATCTGAGCCCAAGTTCACGCAGCAGGTATCAGAGAGAAGCCACACACAGAGTCCGGTGGGCAGCATTGTAGATGCTTCTGAATAAACAAGGACGCAGCAGTGGCCCACATGGCAGAGGTGTGGGCAGTGGCTGCCAGGAGGGGCAGAAGGTTGAAAGGAAGATGTCTCTGTGGGATTCAGGTCTTGCATCAGGGACGACCCCGTCCAGACGCGTAACTCCATGATGACGGACAATGGAACGGCGCAATCAACACAGTCCGCAGAGCCTGCTCCCTCGCCTCCAAACCCACACCTGAGTCTTGACGGATTTCTGCGAGATGGAGCCAGCAAGAGCAGCTCCCAGGGAACGTGCATTTCAGACATTTTTTGGGTGGCTGCCCCGAGTGGAATGCAACCGTCCAGACACATTAGCTGGGCTGTTCATCAGCCCAGCAGGCCCCGGGAGCAGAGGCCAATCTCTCCAGAGATGGTGGCATTCAGCCTGGGGCTCTCCCCGTGGTGCTGAAACTGCCACCCAGGGACCCCAGGGGGGCACCCCAGGAACAGATCTGGCTCCAGCCAAGCTTCCATTCCAAACGTGGGTGTAGTGCCAACCTTTAAAAACAGAGCTCAAATCCAAGCTTCTTGGAGAAATGGTTGGTTCCATGTCTGGAGTCTGGAGCAGGAAATGTACCAGATGAACCTGGAATAGCTCGTGCCAGGAAACAGGAAGGCACTCCAAAACTGACAGGGACGTGTCAAAAGGACACATGAGCCAGCCTGAAGGCGTGCTTGCTGGCCAAAGCCGCAAATCCGGGATGATTTAGAGCATCCAAACAGTAAATGACTCAACAGATGAAACACATCAAGTATGTTAAAATCCATGAGTTCATAGTGATACTCAGAAACAAAAACAGGGAGTGGCCACGAGGCCACTGGCCTATCTTGAAAAACTGACCGATCTGGCAGCATTAGACCTGCATTCTCCTAGGATCCCAACTGGCTGGTGCTAGGCTGTCTCTTACAGGCAGAGCACATGTTCTCCTTTTGCCACAGTCCCCACCACTCCCTATTACCTGACCTAGGACAGAGTACCAGGTGCCCTTTTGTTTCCAAATAAGCATTACTTTATGCTTTACACCATGCGCCTGTCACTTCAGTCTGAAATGTCTTTCTGCTCTGGCATGTCCCTCATCTGGCAGTCCTTGGTAGATCCGGCCCCAGGAGTACAAGGAGATACTACTCCAGCTACACTACACTGCTTCTCACGAAGCCCCTGGCCAGGAGGGAAACATCAGGCTGCTAAAAAAAAAAAAAAAAAAAGATGCATCCTATTCTTCATCTACCTCCCGGCCCTCGCCACCTGCCCTCTGACCGGCCACTCTCGGCCCTATTTGTTTGGGGTTTTGAGCAGAGGGGCAGCATGATTTGACTCACATTTTGAAGGCTCCTTGATAAGAATAGATGGCAAAGAGCCCAGCATGAAAGCAAGAAGACAGGAAGAGGCAGTTCTGGACAGGTCGTGATGGGGCTTGGATGGGGTGGGGGAGAAGCCACGGTCAGACCCCGGGTGTCTGACCACACAGTGTGGCTTCACTCGCTGCAACATGAGCAGACTGGAAGGACGAACTCACCCAGCAGATGCCATGCGTGTTCTGCGACTGTAAGATTGTCATGTCTATTTAATTCCAGTCCCAATTAACTTTGACCTTAAACCAACATTCCTAAGTGGCAGCTGCCTCCCCTCCTAACCCAAGGTTAGAATGGTCTCCCCTCTACAGTGGTGGCCCAGATCCCCTAGGACTAATCCACAGAGATGCCACACAGCGGGAGCGCTAAGACCGGAACATCCTCGTGTGAGAACTTCCCATTCAAAGGGCCACTGGCCACAAATACCAACAAACGGCACCTTTGATGCGCAATTATGTTGAAGAAAACGTGACTATGTCTTATCCCATTGTCCCAAAATAGCCCAGAAGAGCAAACGAGCAAGCAGGAAAATTTTCACCCTGAAAGATCTTTTATTGAAGGGTTTGGAAGCCCTGGAAACAGGTGAAGATAATTGAACAGTCTCAGACACCAGAACTCGGTGATGGGCTGCCTGACATGACATCATATTTCATTTTTATAATTGCCCAGCCCGTGCCTTGAGTCAAGGAGACATCCTAAGACCATTTCTCAAATCAACAAGCCCATTAGCAGACGGACAGGAGGTGCCCTTCGGAAGCCTCTAAATGCACTGCGTCTCTCTGTTCAGTAAGAGCCAGAACCTCGGAGAGTGCGGGCGGGGAGGAGGGGAGGAAAAAAGGTCAAAAGTGTCTCTCTGTGTGGCTGGCCACTGTCACCATGGTAACAGAGGCCTACCAGACCAAGTGGCCACTCAGAGACAGCCCCATGGAGTCCCACGACTGGGAGCTTTCAGAGCAGAACAGAGGCCTTCCTTACCTCCCGGGAGGAAGGGGGTGGTTATGTTGACAGAGGCAGGGAGTCTAACGGGTGTCTGGGTTCCAACCCAAGCCTCCTTGCTTATTAACTGTGTGGATCCTGGAGCTGACTCAAGGGTTCTGAGCCTCAGTTTCCTTATCTGTGAAATGAGAGGGACAAGGGATGCTATGGGGCATTAAGGAGACAATGCAATGTCTGGACGCATCCAGTAGCCTTCACAGGCTCTGCTACGATCCCAACCACGCAAGCCACGGCCCGCGCGACAATCGGGCTGACCGCATGTGCAGGACCAAGGATCGCTCCACACAGCTCGTGTGGATGCTATTGCCCACTGCACAGATATGTCCATCCCACATGCCCTTCTAACAGGGGACATCACGCACCTTCATGGACGGGAGGGTCCCCTGCCCTGGAGTCTACTCAGCCCGAGACTACAGCAGAAGTGACGCTGTGTGACTTCTGAGAATAAGTCATAAAACATGATGCAGTTCCTCACTGATCCTCCCGGAAGGCTCAGCCTTGCAACCTGCCGCCCTATTGTACGGAGGTCGGGCAGGCGCACCTCAAGGCCACGTGGAGGCATTCCAGCCACAGGGCAGCTGAGGTCCCACCGACAGCCACCACCAACCACCAGACACTGAGTAAGTGAGTCTTCAGAGGATTCCTTCCAGCTGCCCCAGATGACAGCAACTGCTGCAGAGACGACCATCCTGCCAAGCCCTGCCCCAACTGTAGATTAGTGAGCAAAATAAATGCCATCACTGTTTCAAGCAACCATGTTTTGGGGTGGTCTATCATGCACCAACAGATAATCACAACACGACTCTTGGAAATTTTAGGTCTACTCCCACCAAAACTGTTCGCCGTACAGCCCCTCGAGGGCTCAGCCGGGGAACAGGGAACACGTCTCCATCTGCTCGTCAGTAGTGAACTGCAGAAGGGGAAGAGAAGATTCCAATTTGTGCCTGGTACATTGTCCGATTCCCCCAGAACAGAAATCACGATGACAAGGACCACATCGGAGGTGTCCTGCCGAGAACGGTGCCTGGCACAGGAGGCACTCAGCAAATACCGAGTGAATGAATGAGAACATCCAATACAAAAAAGATTCAAATAATTAAGATCCCAGAGTATAGATATTTTCCATCTTGAGCTGCATGAGTAACAATAACCAAACTCATGAAAGCAAGCTGCAAATAGCCAGTCTTCCTATCCTTCAAAGAACAGTCCTCTGACAGAAAAAAAAAAAAGGAAAAAATTGTATTTTTCTTTTCAAGGTTGTTTCTGTGTCTGTGAAAAGATGGCACCCTATCCTATGGAGTATACAGAACCGAAATGTTATAAAAATACGTAACGAAGAATCTGAATGTGTCCTGTAGAATGTTCATCTTAGCACCAGCTATAACAGTATCACTGGAATTCAGCCTACATGCCCAGCGCTTGGAGAAGAGAGAAATAAACCGAGATACAATGGAATATGACACAGCAGGCAAAAAGACTGAGGTAGGTCTACAAAATATGTTGTTGGCTGAAAAAATGCAAGTTACCAAATACTACGGTCAATTAAAAAAAAACTTTTAAATGCACAAAAATAATATATTGTTCATGGTTCTACATATAAGTAAAATATAAAAATGGTTTGCAAGGGTGCATGATAAATTCGTAACAGTGATTGCCTCCAGGAAAGGGCTGAACTTGTGCAAAAGACAACTTTTTTTGCAATGTTCGGGTATTTGTTAAGTAAAATTATAAAAGACTTGTGGCAAATATGATAGAATGTTCACAGCTGACATTTCTAGCTGCTCAGTACACTTTGTACTTTGCATATTTTTTTTCATTTCTCAAAATAAAAATTACAATTAAAAAAAAAACAAAAAGAAAGAAAAAGAGCAAAGGCTTTTTGCCCCCGCCTGGCGAGAACCATAAGTGGCAACAGCATTTGAGAGGGCAATGTGCAGTATTTATGAAAGTGGCAAGTGCGTAAACCCTTGGATCCGACCTCCTGCCCTGGCAACGACCTCGCATAAGGGTGTAAGCGCGCACGGGGCAGACACCAGGATACTAAGCAAGCACTGTTCGTAGTAGCGGGGACGTGGGAACAGCTTAAATGTCCACCAGTGGGGGACGGTCACAGAACCTGAAGCAGCCCCCACAGCCTGCAACCATATACAGCGGCTGCGAAGAATGAAGTCAACTACGTCCGTGACATATTGCTGGGGGGGGGAAGCAACTCGAAAAAAAAATTATATGAGTATAGTATTTATTTTTTTAAGTACTGTATTTTTCTATGGGTACATATATTTATGCTTAACTGCACAGAAAAGATCTGAAATAAAGAAGAAAGGCTAATAACAGTGGTTTACGTCCGAGGAGAAAAGTGGGGAGAAGCGTGGTTGGGGGTGCGGATCACAATAGATGTTAGCCCTATTGGTAATATTTTAATTTTCAGATAAATAATAGTAGTCACAATAATCATAATACAGACCTCTATATGGTGCTTCCTGTATGCAGACACTGTTCTTAGTGCTTCTCATGTGTTAGCCCACTCAGTCCAACAACAGCCCTAGGGGGCTGGGTGCCACCATCATCCCCATTTTACAGGAAGAATCCCAAGGCACAGAGGTCAAGAAGCTCACCTGAACCACAAATAGTCACAACAACTGAGACATATGAACTACACATAAATGCATGGGTTTGTACTAGTAATGCACAAAACCTTTCTCAATCTACGCTCCTCATTCACTCATTTAAAAATGAGCCCTCTCCAGGTGCCAGACAGAAATCCCTGGCCTCGTGGAGTTGACATTTTAATGGGAAAAAGGAGCAACAGAAGATTAAGAAATGAGATGTATAGTACATTTGACAGGAGCAAGTGCCAGAAAGAAAAACAAAGATGGGAAGGGAGATAGAGAATGTTGAAAGGAGTGGTACACGCGGTCAGTGTTGGAAGGGATGGCCAGGAACCTTCTCTGGGCAAGAGCTACTGAGATGAGGGGCGCCTGGTGGCTCAGTCAGTGAAGCATCTGCCTTTAGCTCAGGTCATGATCCTCGGGTCCTGGGATCAAGTCCCACATTGGGCTCCTTGCTCAGCAGGGAGCCTGCTTCTCCCTCTCCCTCTGCTGCTCCCCCTGCTTGTGCTCTCGCTCTCTCTCTCAAATAAATAAAGTCTTTAAAAAAAAAAAAAGCACCAGAATAAAAGACTGAGGAGGTGAGAGAGACTGAAGGGAAGAAGAACCAGGGAGACAGAATAGCAGGTGCAAATGTCCCAAGACAGAAGCATGCCTGAAAGTGCTGGGGACAGCACGAGTGGGGCCACAGAGGTAATGGGGAAGCCTGATTATTTAGGACTTTCCAGCTCATTTTAAGAACACTGGCTTTTACTGGGAATGAGAAGGCAGCCAGTGAAACGATTTGAGCAGAGGAGGGAGGTGTTCCAAGTGACCTTTAACAGGGCTGCTCTGGTTGCTGTGGGCAGAAAGGACTGGGGAGACGTGCAGGCAGGAAGCAGGGAGACTGGGAGGAGGCTACTGCACCAGTCCCAGCAAGCAACAGCGGCAGCTAGAAGCACAGTAGAGCAGCAGAGTTGCATAGGGGCCAGAGCCTGCAGAGATGTGGCAGGTAGGGCCTCGAGATTTGCTGAGGTAGGATAGAAATGCAGGAATTAGGGAAGGCTCCAGGCTCTCCGACCTGAGAAGCTGGAATAACAGAGTTGCCATCGATAGAAATAGGGAAGGCTACAAGCAGAAGGGGTTCAGGGCACAGACAAGGTAAGTAGGAGATGCCTCGGGGACACCCAGGGAAAGATGTCAGGCAGACCACCAGAGAAGTCTCGAGCTGAGGGGAGAAGTCCTGGCTGGAGATCAAACGAATAAGCCTCATGCATCATCTGCTAAAACTTAAGCTTCCGATAGCTAATGTGGCCTACAGGTGTGTTTTGGTAAGCCTGCATAGCACTTCTTAATTCAGTATTTATTTCCTACATTTCTCCTAAGGGTCCAGATTTCCAGTCTCAGTTGAAAAATTGGAAGATCGGGCAGCTCTGGATCCCCATTCCTGTGTGGCAATGAGCAGTGTGTGCCCCCGCTGGCCGAGGCCCCTGGCCAGTGGCTGAGTTCACGTGCCAGGCACCAGACTCTAAAAAACGATTCCCCACGTAGGCAAATGCTATGGCACAAAGCCTGTGAAGCCTGCAAGTTTTGACTCTTTCTCTTTCCCTTTCCCCAAAGCCCATCATAAGGCTCTTGCAGGCAAAACAACCTAGCACGATCTCCGATGTCAGTGGAGCTGTTAAATACGGCAGAAGATCACAGAGACTCTGCTCCAGCCTGTTGCGAATAAGCACAAACAGCCCGAGCCGGCCTCGCAGGCCTTGTCTGGATTGCCTCCTCTATGAGACTTGCGATCCCCACCAAAGCAAAAATAAGCAGCTGGCAAAGTGTTAGGAAGTGGTCTGCCATTCCACAGCACAGAGATTTCCATTACCTGTCCCAGATTAGCCAAATGGAGATCAACGTTATCTATAAAATGCAATGACATGTTAACGCAAACCTTTAAAAGGATAAAATGCTTTTTATCTCAGTCTTAGGAAAACCTAATAAAGAATTAACTGTCCGCAACACCATGGAATTTCACTCAAGGTTTTACTTTATGTCAGGACTTCCTAGATCATTAACTTTTAACGGACAAGCTTCCCCTGGCTTTGGGACATGTGGCTGCCATCACGTGCCACGACGGTAAGTCATTAAGATGGGACTCCTGCTTCCCGTGGGGACTCGCGACGGCTCCAGCTGACACGACCATGCTACGACAAATCCCAGCCTTAGGAAGCACGCCAAGATGCAGAGGTGGTGGTGATGTCCGTTCGCACTGGCCTCGAAGAACTGACGTGGCACCCCCATGTCCTGCCCATGCCTGACCACCCAGGCAGGCAGCCCCTGGACAAAATCACATGATGGACTGAAAAGTGGGCAAGTGATACTTGTAAGGCTTCGGAAGCAGACTGACGTGTTTGCCACAGCTGAGGCATGCTCCACTCCATGAAGACGGATGTCCCACCTCTCCTAGAGGTGCCAGTAAAAAGCAACAGATCCCACATCCTACAACAGCAAGCTGTACTTCAAGTAAGGTGAGGATTCCAACAGGGTGGTGGTCACAGAGGACACTGACCTACAAGACTGTGTTCTCAAGTGTGATACACACACCAAATGACTGTAGGTGAGACATGAATGAACTTCAACAGATTTTTTTAGCACTATTTATTTAAAATAAATAAATTAGAAAAATATATAACTACCCTAATGTGGTAGAAACTACCAAATATCTCTTCCCTCTCTCCCCCTCTTGGATATCAATAGAATCCCCAAATTAAGCCTCCTAGAAGAGACTACATATCCCTGCTTCCCTTGCAGCTAGGTATGGCCATGTGATTGAGTTCTGGCCAATAGAGTTTGAGAAGTGATGGCAAGAAGGGGGTGTGTCCCCACATCCTCTTTGTACCTTCCCATTGGCTGGAATGTGGACATGGAGGCGGACCAACTTGGACCAAGAGGTTGAGGGCATTAGCTAGGGATGGTAGAACAAGATAAGAGCACAGGTCTCTGGCCGTACACCAACCCTGGACCGCTCCCACCAGACTCTAACGTAAGAAAGAAGTGCTTCTACGTACTTAAGAAGTAACAGTAGAGTTATTTGGGATGACGCCTCTCTGACTGCAGGCAACCTATAATCTAACTGGACTCATGATTTCACAGATATGACTGCTTAGGATGGAGGAGAACTGGTTTATTAAAAAGTGAGTTGACTCAAGGTAAGGAAATATACAGAAGAGACTGCCCTCAGATAACAAGTGTAATGTCCCGAGTTCTCTTAGCACGACGTGGGAATGCCATCCTTCAGTGGGAGGATTCCAAAGAGCTGCCATAGATGGCAACTGTGGCATCAACAAAAAATATGACCCAAAATACTGTACTTTTAGGAGCTGGAAGTTTTCTTAAAACAGATCAGGGTCATTTTAACTTTAACTGTTAAACAGAAAGAAACTGCCTGCATTTTTAGGTCATTCTAGAACGATGCTGCAGCTATGCAGATATTCCACACCAGGTCTTATCTCTGTGTGAACAGAGCACAGAGCAGCGAGGAAATCTCACGACAGCACTACATAAACCACAGTACACATCATATCTGGATAAAGCAGAAATCATGAAGGTAGGAAACAACAATAGTTTACTGGATGTTTTCGGGGTGCGGAGAAATCCCCCACTCACAAATACCCTCTACCTTCCCGAGGCATAGTGCTCAGACCACACCGTCAGACTCTGCTGGGTTTAGCACTGCCCTCTGAAGCCTGTTAAAGATGCAAATACACTAAGGAAGTAACTTCTCAAGTCGGCTATCATTGGTTTAACAAATGACTTCCTCAACCACAAGAAAGATGCAGGAAGCAATGAGAACTGCAGGCAGCAAGAGAAGGAGGCTTTGAAAGACAGGAAGACCATCGGACAGGTCAAGGAGAATGCTCCGCGCAGCACCTCTACTCCCGGAGTTTGGTGGGAAGAGCCGCAGGTGCCCAGCGGGGTGATGAACAGAGCGGAACAAAGAGGCAGGACGTGGGGTATCACGGCTAGAAGAGAAATATATTCCCACTACATAGCCAGGACCACGGGCTGACGCTGTGACCTCTGTGAACTTCCCTCCACGTCACCACCTTCAACCCCTAGGTCCCAGGATGGACACCCTAACACTCAGAGCCAAGCTCCTAGGTCCCAGGATGGACACCACAACACTCAGAGCCAAGCTCCTCAATGCTAAGAATTCACCTCCGGCCACAAGGCTGGGGCTCAGATCCCAGCCTGGCCCCTCCCCAACTGTGTAACCTTGAACAAGTACTGTCACCTCTCTGTGTCCTAGTGTCCTTGTCTGTAAAACTGGTTAATCATAGCTCCTCCTACCTCATGGAGTTGCTGTGAGGATTTAATGAGTTAATTCACCTGAGGTGCTCGGACCAAATCGCGATGTACGCTAATCGCTCCATAAATTGTAGTTAGTATGCATACTGTTGTTATTACAGAGATATTTCCCTTCGCTGTACAGAGCCTCAGCATCTCACAGGAAGCAGACAGGGAGGGGGTGATGGAATCTCTGGGTCACTCCTCTTGGACCACATGTGGGAGTCGAGGTGCTGTCCAGTACCAGCTGGGGGCTGACTCATCTTCCGCACGGCTCCTGGCTCTGACAGGGTGTCAGGCCATTGGGCTCTGACAAGGGGTACAAAGACATTATAGCAAGGTAAAAGGGGGTGGGGCATGGCTGGGATAGGGAGGGGCGCTCTTTGGTGGGGGGAGCTCTCATCAATGAAGGCCACTTTGAAAAGGTGACATTTGAGCCACAATGTGAAAGAAGAGAGGGAAGATGTCATGCCAGTATCTGGAGGAAGAGCATCCCAGGCAGAATAACGAGCACAGACCCTGAGGTGGGAACATGCCTGTCATGGTGGAGGAATGGTCAGGCAGGAGGCCAGATCCTGTGGGACCTTGAGGCCCTTGACCGCGGCTTGGGCTTTTGCTCTGAGAGAGACCGGAAGCTGGCAAGAAGTTGGGAACAGTGCACTGACATGATCTAATTGACAACTAGCAAGACACTGTCCCCTTGAAGTCTGCTGGCATTGTCCTGGGGTGGGAGGGGTCACCTAGGTAAGAGGGGCTGCCTTTGGCACAGAGTTTGGAAGTGGGGCCAGCACATCTGCTGGCGGGCTGCACAGGGCATGTGCTACTGAGACTGGGTGGTGACATGGGTTTAGGAAAGAAACATCAAGAGTGACCCCAAGGTGTGAAGTCTGGGGTCTGCGCCCCTGGGGTGAAGGTGCCATCTTCCGAGATGGAAAAAACCAAAGGAAGAACTGGTTGCAGAGAGTTCGAGGTGGCTCCAGAAAGTCTCAGGGGCTGCTGAGTGGCCACCGGATACACAGGTCCCCAGGTCAGGGAAGAGCAAGGGCCCCGGGGGAGAAGCTGGCACCATCCATGGGGAGCGGGGCTCTAGTGCCTCGGGCTGGACGACATCACCTCGGGTTGGAGTACTGACAAGGCAGGCTCAAGAACCAGGTCTGGGGCTGCTCCCAATTCCAGGGGTTGGGAGATGAACAGAGAGCTGCAAGGAGCCTGGGGAGGGGCAGCCAAGGGAAGAACATGACCAGGAGCCAGGGAGATGGTGACCCAATCAAATGTTAGAGAGATGGTAATGGAAGGCTTCAGGTGACCTTGACAGGAGTTGTTCCAAACAATGGCAGGGGATAAAGTGAGACTAAAGTGGGTTCAAGAGCGAATGAGATCAAAGAAATGAAGGCCGTGAGTACAGTCAACATGTTCATGGGACGTCTCCTGTGACATGGAGTAGAGAAATTCGGGCAGTAACTGGGGAGCGGGGCAGCGGTCAGGGGTATTTCCTTAAAAAATGGAGTGTGTTGCTGCTGGGAATCAATAGCACTGGAGAAAGAACTAAGGAGAAGAACCACTGGATAATGTGGGAGGGAACGGGAACCAACACAAGCCTTGCCGGACCTCTCACTGCATTAGTGAGTCCCTTCCCCGTCCCTTCCCAGGCTCACATCCCTGAAATCACATTGGTGCTTTAAGGCACCATCATTCTGACCACCTAGTGCCTGTGCCAAACTGGTTGCTAAACATATTGGACATCACCTCTGAGCATCTCAATTCTTGAGTCCCCTAATTTGTCCACACATAGTGAGGCCAGAAAATACAACCGCACCATCTTGTAAACCCCGTGCCGAGCACCATACACAATGCACAGTACGCGTTCACACATGTCGATGCAATGCATGGCCAGCATGGGTGACCGTGCCATCTTGTAAACCCGTGCCAAGCACCATACATGACGCACAGTAGGACTTCACACGTGTGGATGCGATGCATGGCCAGCATGGGCGACCACGGAGAGGCCCTGCTCTACCTAAGATGTGGAGGATGGGTGGAGTTGGGCAGCAGCAAGCCAGAAGGCTGGCCGTTCCTCCACCCCAGGGCTCTGCATGCAGAGGATCCCAGCAGAAGGCCCCCTAGTGACAGTAGCCAAGGGAAGTACTCAGAGGAGGGACCTCACTGACCCCTTGGCACATGTCAGGTGTAGACCTATGGCAGGAAGCCTGAAACAGCAATCCCACCTGCACACCTGCCTCAAGACATGAGCTAATCCCCTTCCAAGGAGAGGCAGGTCCCTATTCCATCCACCCTGTGGTGTAAGGATGCTCGCTCCCATGGCTGAGGAAAGCCATCCAACACTGACCCAGGCAGGACTGAGGAGGTGACCCAAGTGTTCTAACTTGTTTCCAGCACAGTGACTTCCAGCCCCATCACCCCCTCTTTGAATCCCTCAAGTTGGTCTACAGCACAGAGACCAAGCAAGGCCATTTCTCCCACTGCTCCTGCTCCCCGCCCGCAGAAGAGCTGATCAATAGTCAGGCTGCTCACAAGGACCGATTAGGGCCCAGCACACATTCTCCACAGCAGCTGGTAACCTGTGCACAGTTAAGTGATTACCCAGCCCGGACTGCCTGCTGAACGGCTTTCCTTAGCTCCTTTTACTCTGATCCCAGACTTACAACAAGGACCGGGTGAGTCTTGGTGTCCTCCAAACAGCCTGGTCCTGATTCTCTGATTCTTGGCATAACACTAAAGGATTTGTTTGCAAAGACATTTTGCAGCCAATACTCACCTGTGTACTTATTTGTTTGACAAACAGTTATGAGCACCTGCTACAGGTCAGGCTCTGTGCCAGGCACTCGGAACACAGCAGAGAACAAGACCCACATGGTCCCTGCCTTGGGGGTGGACATTCTCATGGGGGAAGATGGACAACAAACCATACACATGGCAAGTAAATTAGGTAGGTTGTCAGAAGGTGACATGAGCAAGGGAAAAAACAGGGTGGGATCAAGAAGGATCAGTGCAGCTAACGGGCAGGTTGTGTGGCCATGTGAAAAGAGAGGTCATCGAAGGTCATACTGGGGTGGCAGGATCTGAATAAACACTGGAAAGGGGTGAGGGAGTTGGCCAAATAAATATCTGGGAAGAGCACTCCTGGTGGAGGGAACAGCTGGAACAAAGGCTTGGAGGTGGGAGGTGCTTTGTGGTTTTAAAGAAAAGCAAAGAGGCCAGTGTCACTGCAGCAAGAGGGCAGAGGGAGGAGATGGACTCAGACAGGACCAGGGGCAGATGGTAAGGAATGGAGCCCACCATAAGGACTTTTATCTGAGTGTGAGGAGCAGGAGAAGGAGATGATCTGACTTAGGCATTAAAAGCCTCCCTGTGTTGGAGTAGCCGTAAATCATACTGCAAACTCAAGGGCAACCACTAAATAGAGTAAAAAAAAAAAAGTATAATTGATACTGAAAGAGGAGAAAAACTGGAGTTATATAAAATGTTCAACTAAATCAAAAGAAGCAGAAAAGAGTGGAAGACCAAAATAAACAGACAGAAAACAAGGCAACCAACAGAAACGGGAACAATTATGGAAGATATTACCAACACTTGGAAGGAACCAAGATGCCCTTCAAAAGGTGACTGCTAAACAAACTGTGGTCCACCCAGACAATGCAATATTATTCATCAATAAAAACGAGCTGTGAAGTTGTAAAGAGACACAGAGGAAATGTAAATGCACGCTGCTAAGTGAAGGAAGCCAGTCTAAAAAGGCTATATACTCTATGACATTCAGAAAATGCGAAACGATGGAGACAGTAAAAAGATCAGTGGCTGCCGGCAGTTTGGCGGGAAGGAGGTATGAATAGGCAAAGCACGGAGGGTCTTCCGAGCGAGAAACTCTTCCGTAGGACACTGTCATGATGGATACATGACACTATGCATTCGTCGAAACCCATAAAATGCACAACACAAAGAGCAAACCCCACTGTAAACTAGGACTTGAGTTAACAATAATGTTTCATCATTGGTTCCTCAGTTGTAACAAATGGTCTACAAATGCCAGATGTTAATAGGGGAGAGCGGTGGGACACCTGGGTGACTCAGACAGTTAAATGTCAGACTTGTGATTTCAGCTCAGGTCATGATCTCAGGGTTGTGGGATCCCGCCCGCGTAGGGCTCCACACTCAGCAAGGAGTCTGCTTGAGATCCTCTCCCTCTGCCCCTCCCCCTGCTCATGTGCACTTATGTGTGTGCACCTGTGCACTTAATAAATAAATCTTTTAAAAATAAATTTAAAAAATTATAGGGGAGGGGATATATAGGAATTCTCTATGCTTTCTGCTTATTTTTCTGTAAACATAAAACAGCTCTAAAAATACTTAAGTCTGTTCGTTTCTTTTACAAAGTATCCCTCTGGCTGCTGGGTAGAAAATAGACCAGGGGCAACAGAGGAAGCAGGAGGCAGGAGGCAGGGTAGAAATAAACTGATTCTGGACATACTTTGAAGGTACAGCCAAGAGGATGTGGGACGAAAGATCAGGAGAAGTCGGAGGTGACTGCGCAGCTCTGGAGGACAGAATTGGCACCAACTGAGATGAGAATGTCTGGGACAAACTGCAGGCCAGGAAGCCTGTGCTGTCACAGATAATCCTATGGGCTTCGACACAGACCCAGGCACATGGCTTTGGCTCCAAAGGCCCTGAGTTAATCCTGCAAAAGCCAGGTATGAATACATATGCACCATTACAACGGAGCTTACATTGGCTTTTGTATCTACCTTCAGATCAAAGTAAGGGCTCCAGGACTCCCAAACTCAAATTCCTCCAGGCAGGGAAGGTAAAACAGTGAAGCAGGCCAAGAGTGAGGCAAAAGGGAGTGGCAGGGACTGTGGCTAAGAGCAGAACTCACCTCCCCCTCAAGGTGGGGCAGCTCTTAGCTCCAGCCCATTGTTGCCAAGCAGAGAGACCAGCCCAGCATGGCTCACACCCGTGATATTTCAAGAGAAATCCTAGAAATCTGGACTTTTATTTGATATCTCTCTTATTTTTAAAGTTTGGCAACCAGCTCCATTTTTAATTCTCTGCGGGTCAAACAGTGAGCAAGCCAAACAAATCATATCCACAGGTGGGATTAGGCACATTCCCACCTGTTGCAACTTCTGTTCTAAAGGCTCCAAAGATTGTTGTGGTTATAAAGGGTTTCATATCTGAATTACCAAATAATAATAAGCCGAGACAATGACTTTCGAAAACAGTATAACAAACGAAGCAAAGGTATACACAAAATCCACTAGGTACCAGCTACTGACATGTATATTCATTTAAATCTTCACAACCAATTAACCCCATCTTACAAATGAAGAAGATGACAACCAGGGATGATCTTCCCAGGATCACACAGCTATTAAGTAGCAAAGCAGGGATCTGAACACTTAAAGTTTAGGTCTAAGGGTCTGTGCCCTTAGCCACTACGCTATACCACCTTCTAGACATGGCTACTGTTTGTAGCTCTATTAGCACTGGCTCTTTCTGGGACTGAAAAACTAAGTCAAGCCTAGAATTCAATCTGACCCCTATTTTGCAATATTCTGGTGCAGCATGGCTAACCTGAAACATTGACTGATTGCATCATGTGTCAGACACCACTCCGAGGGCTAGACATTCAGGAGTTACTGTCATAATACCCATTTGACAGATAGGAAACAGAGGCACAGAGAGGTTAATTAACTCACCCACAATCACACAGCTGGAAAGTGGTAAAGACTGGAAGCCAGGCAGACTGGTTTCACAGCTCAGGGGTGATCTCCACCCATGTGCTGTCGGACATGGTCCCCGCTAGCTGCATGGGGGGGGTCACAAAACACAGAATGGGGCTGCTGCAGCTAAGGGACTAAAAGTTTGATTTCATTTTTATTTTTAAGTAAACTCTATCGCTAACGTGGGGCTCGACCTCACGACCCCTTGATCAAGAGTCATATGCTCTACCGAAAGAGCCACCCAGGCTCCCCTCATTTCAATTAATTTCAATCTACAAACCAATATACCATTCAGTTACTGAACCAAATTGAGTACGAATCTACTTTTTTCAACAGTATATTTTATGAAATCTAAACAGAGATCAAGCATGTCCAAATGAAAACCAAACATCCAAATTGAGAGGTTCTATAAATGTAAAATCCTCACCAGAGTTCAAAGACTGAGTCTGTAAAATATCTCATAAATAGTATGTTTATATCGATTACATGCTGGAAAAATAACATTTTGGATAGATGGGGTTAAATAAAACATATTATTAAAATTTCACCTGTTTCTTTTTACTTTTTTAATGTGGCTACAAGAAAACATTAAATTACACACACAGCTCTCAGCAGGTGTGTTATTTTTTCATTGGATGGCTCTGCTCCAGGTGACTGTATCCAACCCCAACCACGGGGAACACTGATACTCAGTGCTGATGTCTGAACAGTGCTGGGTCCCTCCCGCTTGTAGGTTACATCATTTCATTTCATCCTAGAGATGAGCCTGGAAGAAGGCACCATTCTCGTTCCCATTTCACAGAAGGCAAAACTAAAGCTCTCTTGCCCAAAGCCAAGCCACTGATTCGTAGTGGAGTCAAGTCTCAGATTCAAATTTGAGCCTTAAGCATAACGCAGACCTGCCCTCCCTAGCCTTTGGGCCACACCAGTAATTCCTGTGTCTCTGTTAAGAATTGATTCAGTGGAGAAATCTAAGGAGACACAGACATTAACCGAGTAGAGCAGCCCTGCCCTAGACACCCAAGTCTGTCTATCTCTTTCTAACACACACGCGCACACACAGGCACGGGTGCACACGTGAGGCTCATGAGGGAGACAGCCTGCCCATGTGCCCAACACTTTCTCAGACTCTCTCCTCCAGCAGTCCACGAGGGGTGTTTCTGTGCTACCATTTCATTTCCACCTTCCCTTCCAGCTCCTGCCCCAACAGGCTGGATCCCCGCCTGAGTCCCGGCACGTGATGCCAGTGGACATTCCCGCATGGAACTCCAGCTGGGAGAAGTGGCCCTGCCCGGAGCCCTGCTGCCTCCCACCCTGCCCCCACATTAAGAGTGCCCCCAGGTGACTTCTCAGAAGGGGCACAAGATCATTGTCATAGTAACGGGCTTTTTACGCTCCTTTTTAACTAACAAGCAACTTTAGTTCTCTTTTGTCATTTCATTAATTATGCTTGACTATGGTTAACTTTGGTTTGCTTTCCTTTTGTGTATTTTTCTTATGTAGCATTTGCTTATAGTAGAAAAGTTGAAAACGCCAAAAAGCTCGGGGTGGCCCATACATCCACAGTCTTCCACCCACTGTTCACGTTTTGCATACTTCTTGCTTTTTTTTTTTTTTTCTGTGCAGGGTTTTAATCCGCTGGTATCTTATTGTATATGCAGTTTTCACTCTGCGTTTTCCTCCCACCTAACTTGGCATAAACACTTTCTCCTATTATTAAAAATTCCTGACACACGTCATGTATAAAGACTACCCGATATGCTGTTGAATGGCTCTACCAAAGATTTTCGAAATCATTCTCCTGCCTAAATCAGATCATGTATATTTTGAACAGCATGGCTTCCACCTCAGCTGGGTGGTTACTTGCAAACTCGGGCAAGTGACAAGCTTTCCAAGCCTCAATTTCCACTTCCGAATGGTGGAGAAACTGGGGTCATAATCCCTACCTCAAAGACTGTGGAAAGGATTAAGAGGGATATATGGGCAGCCCCTCCACAAAGCCTGTCACGTACCAAACACCCAGTGGCAGCCATAATTATTTTATCAAGGAATCCTAGCCCCATCATTAGAAAACTAGGTTGTTTTAAATTTCTTACTATTATTAATAGCACTGTGTATATAGTATTTGATCCATTTTCCACATTTGAGATTACTTCCTTTCGACAGGTTCCCAGAAGAATTACTGGGTCAGACAGTACATGGGTAACAGAGCTCTGCCATTTCCAGCTTGCTTTGTCCAACAGATACTGCCAGAAATACAAGCACGCCCGCTCTAGTTATCTGCTGTGTAAGAAACCACCCCACGTTTAGTGGTATAGACCGACACCATTTTATTATAGCTCTTGGGTTCTGTGGATCAGGAATTCAGACCAGACACAGAGGGCATGGGCTGTCTGCTCCCCAGAGGTGGCGGAGGCATTGGCTGGGAGACTTGAATGGCTGCACTGACCCTAAGACTTGGACTCGACCCATCTGGAGACTCTTTCACTCACATGTCTACAGCTGGGCTTGGATGGCTGGAAGGCTGTCAACCACAGTGCCCGTGTGCGGCCTCTCCACCTGGCTTGGGCTTCCTCACAGCATGGCGTCTAGGCTGAGAGAGGAGAGGATCTCATGAGGAACATTCTGAGACCCAACTGCATGGCCTTTAAGGACCCAGCCTCAGAAGTCACAGTGTCATTTCCACCACACTGTAGAGGTCAGAGCAGTCACAGATCAGCTCAGACTCAAGGGGAGGAGACACAGACCCCACATTCTTCAGTGGGAGGAATGTCAAAAACTTGTGACCAGTTTTTAAATGGCTGCAACATCTTTTACTGTGGAATGGCTCAATAAAGTAATTTACAAGGGAAATGGCTCTTGTCTGCAACGAGCAACCACAAGCAAACGGGCAGTCTGGCACATCTGGCCAGCAGTGAGGAAGAGACTATACCGAGTCTCTCCACCACCTCCACTTTCTCCCCTCCTCCATGATGGGGACATGTGTTCATAAGAAGGCTGGACCAGCCAGGGTCCAGCTGGAAGCCACAGTGCCGAGCTCCCTAGCTCTCAAAAGAATCAAACCCATGCCCTTGGCTTTAGAACCCCTGTCTGAATTAGATACCCATCGTCCTTGCAACCACTCCCTATACATTCATTAACAACACCTCAGTTTTCTTTTGATATGCTTGGGCTTGGGACCGACCTGGCCAATCAGCACTGTCCAAACTCTGTCCCCCCAAAATCCATTAAGAGTTTGTCCTGTGACTTCTGCTAAATGAGTGGAAAACAGAAGCTATATTCCCATCCTCATGAGAGGATGACATGAACCTACCCTGCCACAGGCCACTCCTTTAAGGAGCAACTGAGAAAGAGACCAACAGAGAGCCAACGGTTGAGAGAGACCAAGGCCTGATGGCCTCATTTGAGTCCCTGGATCCAGCCATGCCTGAAGCTGTTCCACCCTGATATTACAGTTTTATGAGCCAATGTTCTTCTCTCCTTATGACAGTTTTCAGTTGAGTCTCTGTCACTTGCCAACAGAAGATTCCTAGCTACTATACTGAGTGTCCCGTCATAGTCATTTTCTTGACCCTTCTCTTACACCCAACATCAACTGATGCAGGGGGAAAAAGAAAAATCAAATCTTCCCTGGCAGCAGGCTACCATTTCCAAAACAAGAGAAATAGAAACATTTCACATTTGTTCCAGTTCATAAAACCTTTCAAGTTAATACCTACCATCTCCTTCCCATATGCTCTATCGCAGAAATTTAAAAAATAAAATGGGGAATAAAAGTGTTTCTAAGCAACAAATTATATAGGTAATGGGGGAGGGGGAGGAGAATTAGAAGGTTTAATCGAGTTAGAAAACTATTTCCATTTCTTCCTGAAGTCACTACCTGCGTGAAACCTCCACAGGAGAATGAAACAGAGGTGAAGCTATTTTAGTTCTTTGATACAATGAGAATAAATGCACCCTGGAAATTACCTGAATGGTGATACTCGGCACAAGCAAACAAGTGACACTACTCTGATAAAATGCTTCCTGTAAAAGACACTGTGGCTTTGGATTATATGATTTTCTGTTACTCTTTACAAGTTACCACAAACATAGCAACTTAAAACCATGCAAATTCTCCTAGGCCCAGGATTTCAGTTTGGGAGGATGGGAAAGTTCTGGAGATGGAAGGTGATGATGGCTGTACAACCATGTGAATGTGCTCAATGCCACTGAACTGCACATCTGCAAACGGTCCATTTTACTGCAATTTTAAAATGCAAATTTATTTCATAGCTTCTACAGGTCAGACATCCGGGCACGGCATGTCTGGGTTCTCTCCTTGGGCTCTCACAAGGATGGAATCAAGATGTCAGCTGGCTTTGTCCTTTTCTGAAACTCGGGTCTTTCCCAAGCCTGCTCAGGTTGCTGGCAGGGTCCTGTTCCTTGCGGTTGTAGGACTCAGGTCCCTGCTTCCTTGCTAGCGGTGAGCCGGGGGCTGCTCTAGGCTCCATGAAGCCAGCTATGTAGCTAGCCACATGCTCCTCTGCCTTCCAACCAGCAATGGAGAATCTCCCTCATAGAAAATCCCTCTACCACCTCCAATCTCGCAGACTTCTCAGTGTCTCACCCACACACCTTGATGTAAAGGGTTCATTCTTTAGAGGCGCCTGGGTGGCTCAGTTGGTAAGCGTGGACTCTTGGTTCTGGCTCGGGTCGTGATCTCGAGGTGGTGGGGTCGTGATCTCAGGGTGGTGGGGTGGAGCCCCACAACGGGCTCCGCGCTCAGTGCTGCTTAAGACTCTCCCTCCCTCTCCCTCAGCCCCTCCCTGATGCAAGCGTTCTCTCTCTAAAATAAATAAATCTTATAAATAAACAAACAAATAAACAAATAGTTCACTCTTTAGATCACGCCCACCTGGATAATCTCCCTTTCGTAAGCCAGCTGGGCCACAAAACATAACCCAGGCCCAGGAACGAAGTCCTTCATACCCACAGCCCCACACCAGGGGGTTGGAAACACTGGAGATCACCTGCAGTTCTGTTGACTGCATGTGCCCTAAAGCCCAGCCATCCCAATCTCACCTATATTCTCCAGAGAAACTCTTACACTTGTCCATGCGACGTTCAGGAACCCGTGCTGCAGAATTGCTTAGCCTAGTGGAAAACAGTCAGCAGCCGAAACGCCCCTGCACAGAACGGCCGAGCGCACTGAGTACTACACAGCCAAGAAAACCACCCGCAGTAACGTTTATCCGCTGGGGCCACTCCCTAAACACATTCCAGAAGGACGTGTGTAGTCAGATGCTGCTTATACAGTTTATAAACACACACAGTGATGTCTGTAGTGCGTCATTACGTATGTGGAGAGCAAACTTAAGAGAAAAATTCTAAATTCAGGCAGTGAATCCCTCTGGGGAAGGGGGAGTGAGATCTGGGGGAGGGTACAGAATCACCACTGTCACCGCCGTGGTTTACTCCCCCAGTAAGGCGGCGGGTGCCTGGTGTTCATTAAACTAGTCTCTCCTTGGACGGCTGGAAGATTTCTTGATCTTTAAGGAAGTATAGTTTCATAAATCAGGAAGAGCACAAAGTTGAAACCGAAACCCTAGCACAGCCTGCCGTCCCGAAGCTTTGGCAGCTGGGGGTTCTGACGCCTAATGAGTTACTTGAACGAATGACAGCCCAACGGCAGCCAAGATCCATGGACAGCTTTCATTTCGTTTCATTTGTTTTGGGTTTTAAAACATACTAATTTTGTGGATTCTTTGTAGAGTGCATCCCTGATTTAAGGGGGGCATAACGCATGATGGATTGTAATTGGGGGGATCAACGAATGCCCAGGTATGTCAATAGCATGACTAGCGGATAAATTTTTCCAAGAGCCTCAGGGATAGTCTCAAGGTGACAAGCTTTAGAAATCTGCTTTCATCCGTCCCGAGGCAGCACAGTCTGACTGTTGCACCCACGTACTCTGCGGCCACTTGGGTTTGGATCCACACTTGGCACTTCCTAGCTGTGTGTCCTGGATCAAGTTCCTTCATCTCTCTGAGCCTTGGATTCTCTGTCTGCAAAAAGTGAATGATGAAAGTAACAGCTTCGCAGGACTGCTGTGGCTTGCACACCTGTACAGCACCTGGAAGAGGCCGAGCTGTGGCAGACACGTGGGAGAGCCAGCTGCTGTCATTATCCGTCCGAGTTTCCTTGTAGAATAGCGTGGTCCTCATACAACGATGGAGGGCACTGACGCCGGAACTAGGCTCCTCAGGCTCAAAGTGGCCCCGGGGCCAGTTACTGCCACTAGAGCCTCAGTTACTCGCCCTTGTGAAATGGGGATGGTGATCGCAGCGAGCAGGATTGTGAAGGTTAAACTAATTAATACAAGGAAAGCCTTCACAAGGGTGCCTGGTGCCACTGCTTTGGGGAGATTGGTTCTATCCTCATTTCAGAAAGAGGAAAAATACCCTCTCAGAGGGTCTGGTTGTCACGTGTTTCTTTGGGGTTGTTTCTTATACGAAGATAGAAAACCAGTGCGTCAGGTTCCAAGCAGAGACTGGGGCACTCCACTAGAGCAGGTGGAGGGAAGGTGGAGACTGCTGAGCCAGGAGTGCTGGAAATATCACCCACAGAACATTCCAGATCAAGCCAAAGTTTGAACAAATTCTCCCAGGGACAGGCAAGGTGCCAGTAACTGCCTAACTCCCGGCAACAAGGTTTATGACACTCAGATTGTCCACCTGCCAACTCCAAGCGAGTCTCCCTTCCAAACTTCCAGCCGACTCTGAATGGCCCCACCTGCCCTGTGAGCTGGCCAGGGCCCACCCGGCCTCCTGCCATCAGCAGCTTGGGGCAGGTTTACAAAGCTAACTCACTCCACCACTCTCTCCGAGGAATGCGCCCGTCCCTAGACAGTGGTTCTCAAAGGGGGGCAACCTCCCCCCAGGGGACAGTGGCAACATCAGGAGACATCGTCAGTTGTCACAATACGGGAGGCGGATGCTACCGGCTTCCGACAGGCAGAGTCCAGGGATCCTGCTAAACCCCCTCCAAGGCCCAAGACAGCCCCTACAACGGAAAATTATCCTGCCCCAAATGCTGAGAAGCCCAAACTGCTACAAATACAGTCACGGACATTGTCTCAGATGTGGTGTTCAAGGCCCCTCTTTTTTTTTTTTTTTTTTAAGATTTTTTATTTATTTATTTGACAGAGATAGAGACAGCCAGCGAGGGAGGGAACACAAGCAGGGGGAGTGGGAGAGGAAGAAGCAGGCTCATAGCAGAAGAGCCTGACGTGGGGCTCGATCCCATAACGCCGGGATCACGCCCTGAGCCGAAGGCAGACGCTTAACCGCTCTGCCACCCAGGCGCCCCTCAAGGTCACTCTTACAGCATCATCAGTAGTAACAAGCTGGGAACTACCAAAGTAACCAACAACAGGGGACTAGTCACAAAAACAATAAATAAATAAATAAGTCGTATGCTTGATTAATTAATGATGCTCTGTCCCTACGGTGAAATGCTGAGAACGCCTTCAAGGAAGCCCTACGTGCTGGGGCAAAAGGATCTACAAGGGAGAAAATCTTGTAAGAAAGCAAAATACGTAATGGTTTGGATAATATAATCTGTACTATTTTTTAGAAGGGAAGGTGCACATAGATGTACTTATTCTGGTTTATACTTTCGTTTTTTTCTAGCAGGAATCCTCTAAAACTATAAAGGGATTGGTTACCTGTGGGAAGAGGGTGCAGGGAGGGAGGACAGCTTTACTTCTCAGCCTGGATGGTTCTGTCCTTCCCATTCTTTATCCTTCTACTAATACTACTTGCATTTTCTGTTTAAATGTCAAAACAGGGGCGCCTGGGTGGCACAGCGGTTAAGCGCCTGCCTTCGGCTCAGGGGAGAAATTATACCCTGGGGTTATCTGGGCAAGGAGATTAAGGCCTTTTCTTGTTTTCTTCTGAGTATCAATCTACCTGTGTTTTAAAAGCCTGAAAAATGGTTCACTTATAGGTACACAGGTACTGGACAATGCTATAATTAAGATTAGTACGTGTACTGTGCAGACAGAATAAGATACCCACGAAGGCGTCCATGTCCTAATCCCCAGAACCTGAGAATATGTGACTGTTCACGGCAAAGTGGGATTTGCAGATGTGATTAAATTAAATCAAGAATGTTCAGATGAGGAGATTATCCTGGATTATCCCGTGGGCGCGATATAATCACAAGGGTCCCTGCAAGAGGGCGGCAGAGAAGATGGGAGGACAGAAGCAAGGGGAGGGCAGGGCGGGAGGGAGGGAGGGAGCAGGTGCACAGGAGCCTGCTTTGAAGATGCCTCCCCACTGGCCTTGAGGATGAAGGGGCCCATGAGCCAAGGAACGCTGACAGAAAAGCTGGCAAAGGCAAGGAGATGGATTCTTCCCTAGATCCTCCAAAAGAAACCAGCCCTGCCGACCCCTTGATTTTAGCCCAGTGAAACAGACTTGCAGCCTCTGACCCCCAGGACTGTGAGACAACAGATATGTGTTGTTTTAAGCCACTACGTTTGTGGCCATCCATTGCAGTAGCAATAGAAAACTGATACATGTGCAAAAGCACTTACATAATTTTCCCACCCAAAGGTGATCCTGCCGAACGCTTGCCTTGGTCCTTGAAGATACTTGGGTCATCCTGACACCCACTCCGCATGAGTGGGAACTGAGGCACCAGACTATGGAAAAGAGTTGTCAGAGTCACGCAGCTCCTCGGCACCCCAGCCAACACTAGGGCTCGGTCCTTTGCTTCCAGCCCTCTCCCTGATACAAACTGGAACAGAGACAGAAAAAGCCTATATGCACAGTATGGGTTCTGGAGCCAGACTGCCTAGACTGAAATGCTGGCTCTGCCCCTTACTAGCTGTGTGATCTTGGGCAAGTTAATTAATCTCTCTGTGCTTCCCTTTTTTCCTCCAGAAATGAGCATAGTAATATACCCACCTCAGAAGGTCGTGGAGAGAATGAAGTGAGTTCATACCTGTTAAGTTCTGGCACTAAAATGGTCTCAATAGAAGCAAATATCATTGTGGCGCCTGGGTGGCACAGCGGTTAAGCGTCTGCCTTCGGCTCAGGGCGTGATCCCGGCGTTATGGGATCGAGCCCCACATCAGGCTCCTCCGCTATGAGCCTGCTTCTTCCTCTCCCACTTCCCCTGCTTGTGTTCCCTCTCTCGCTGGCTGTCTCTATCTCTGTCAAATAAATAAATAAGATCTTTAAAAAAAAAATAAAAAATAAAAAAAATAAAAAGAAGCGAATATCATTGCTATAATTAATTTCAGGTAACTCAGCATTTGGCATGTTTTTCCCCCATGAATGCTGTTTAAAAAACAGATGCAGAGTGGAGTACTCCTGCCATAAGCACAGGGTTTTCAGGAACAGTAAGCACCCCAAGACTCCCCTTCCTCACCCCTAGTCTCCTGCACCTCCCTAGACCCCTCACAATAGCCAGTGAAGGCTGTGCAGATACACAGAGCTGGCTTCTCCCCCTTCTGGCTCCTTCTTCTGGTTCATTATGGCGAACATCTGTGGCCCCTGGGAGCGTACCGTCTTTTTTCTGGTAACAGAGCCCCTTTGTTTCAAGGAATCCCCACCACCCTGCACCCAGCATCCATGCTCAGCCCACGTGGTTTCTCAGAAACAGAACTGCGCCCCAACCTCCAAGACCCAGGCCTGACCAATTAGCGTGTTCCACCGGCCCCAGCCAATGTGATCGGCCAGAAATTGTCACAGGACACAAACTGGTCCATGAGATTTGATCCTGAAACTTTTCCTGTTGGAAGGAAGGAAGTTTCTTTTTCCTACCCCTGGGAGAATTTAAACCTTTGACTGATGGAGGTGGAACATCTTGGGGATGTCAGCACCCTGAGGCTGGGAGTTCCGTGTTTTCTTCCCTGCTATAGCTCCAGCACCTAGGATGTCTGGCACATTGTAGGTTTGCAATTAATACTACTGAAGAAAACTTTCATAAGTCTTCTTCTTTCTGAGACTGAAGTCAACATAAGCAAAGCAAGACTGAGAGATCAGTTCCAAATGGTCTGCACACCTGGATTTAGCTGTGCCCGAATACCAGCCCCTCTGGACATTTTAGCCACACTGGTCAATAAATTGCCAGATGTGCTCCCACATGCAAATAGAAACATGTGTACACGGACCTTGCAGCACTGTTTATGATAGAAAACACATGCCCAGTGGAGGCCACCTAAATGTCTCAATAAGGTGCTGACTAAACTATGGTAAATCCACAATGAAATGCAACACCATGGTTAAAAAGAGGGAGGCAACTCTCCATGAACTGGTATGGAAAACTCTCAGAGATAGAAGGTTCTGGAGTAACAGAATCACAGAACGATGGGTACGTGCGTATACCAGAGTGGGAGGGGGGGGCTTATTCTGGGTTTAGTGTCAGCCCCATGGCAACAAAGTTTTTGTTTGCTGCTATAGCTCAGCTCCTACAATAGAGCCTGGTACACAGAAGGTGCTCAATAAATACCAACTGAATAAGTGAATGAACCAGCAAACATGTGTTTCCTCACATATGCATAGAAAAGTCTCAGAAAGGATCCATGAAACATCTGATAATTCTTGCCGCCTCTGAGAAGGAGACTGGGAAGCCTAGGGAACAGAGATGGGGGAGAGGGAGACCTGATTTTCAACGTCCACCTTTTGAATTTTGAACCATGTACATGTACATCTATTCAGAAAAATCAACTAAGTAAATAACAAGACAAAATGCCATCTATTCGTAGAAGGAAAACTCTCGTCTCTCCCTAGAAATTGACGTCCCCTAGGAAACGGGATTGTTAGCCAAGCTTGGTCTCCGTGCCGCATCCTTGGGAGGAGGGTGGGACAGTGCAGGTGGGGAAGGCAAGCCACAGTCGAGGGATGGCAGTTCGGGACCAACCCTGGCTGCAGACTCGCCGCGAGCCTTTGGGCATTCCAAACCCCTCTCTAGGCTTCGGCTTCCTCATCTGTAAAATGAGAGGGTGGACAGGGATCTCAAGGTCTGTCCTAAAAATCTAGCATCTCCTCGAGGAGGGAGAGACAGGCAGAACAGCAGTCTGCAGCAGCTGGCTGGAAGGTGGGGAGCTCGGATCTCCGCTTGTAGCGTCGGCCGGGGTCTGCACATGCGCATTCCAGGACTGCTGTCGGGAGCTAGTCAGAGGCTAAATTATTGTACTCGACATATTACCTCGCCCCCTTTGCTGGGAACTTATGCTTGGATTTGGCCCTATCAATGCTTCATTACGGAGACTGACACTCATGGTAATTACGTGTTTCCTCGGCCAGATTATTCATTCGCAGCATCTTCCTGGTTTTTATCACTCCTGTTCCTTTATCAAGGACAGCCGAGCATCTGCCAGTAACGCCCCAGCGAGAGTCAGTACATGGCAGGAACAGAAGACAAACCCTGGTAACTCTAGTTTTCTCACTTAATTTTCATGAGTTGGAAATATCTTTCCGGAATATAATACATATTCAACGGGCTGAAATAAATACTAATTTTGACTGCTGAAGCTCAGAAACTTGGCTAGAATATGATAAGGAGGTTTTGCTGCTAAAATAGTACCTGCGTTAAGAAAACCTAATATATATGAATCCAAAAATCACAAAGCAGAACAATTTGGTGACTCTGAATTTTACAAAAGGATTTGTCAAACAAGTCTTTAATTGGTGAGTCCCCCGGGACTTCTAAAAGGGGGCTCATGGTAAAGCTAATCAAACTGAAATTGCACGCGGTTGTTTGAGAATACAGCTGCTGCCGAAAGTCAGGAAATATAGTGCCAGCAGCTCCCCTGGACTCTGGGTTTTTTCTCCAGGCGACAAAATACCCTCTTTCTCCCGCACCAAGCCCTGCACGACATCCAGCCTGCACCAGCTGGACTCCCAGTGACACCCAATCAATCCTTGTAGGACCAGCCACATAAACGATGAAAAGACCACATTGAAATGGTTGTCCTAGGACAGGGCACAGAAGGAAGGAGAAGGGCAGAGAGACGGAAGGAATAGCAATGGCTGATACCACATGGCAAGCATTACTGCGTGCCCAGCAGTGAGAAAGCACCAAACACATGGTATCCCACTGAATGCTCCCCGTGACTCTGGTATTATTAAAAGAGGAGTGTGAGGTGGAGAGAGGTCAAGGAACTTACCTAAGGTCACATGGCCCTAAAGGGGCAGTGCTGAGAGTCCTAGCCAGAATCCCTGATTGCCAACTCCAGGCCCCTAAATGGTATACTTCCGTCCTCTGCCAACTAAATCATCCTGAAAAGGGAGAGGGCTGGGGTCAGTGGGCAGGGGTGAGGGCATAAGGGAGGAGTAGCGGACAACATGGCTGCCCTTGGGAGCTTACGGTCAAGAGAAGCCAGCCACACTCACATGGGAAGGACACCAATGCCTACACGAGAGGCTGTTAGGGCATGTGTGTACAGACCACGGAAGAACTGGTGAGTATTATGGGAATTCAGAGAAAGATGACACCCTTTGGTCCTGGAATGACCAGAGCAGTGGTGGGTGGGAAGGGCTTCCCTGGGGAGGGGTCTCAGCTGATCCTTGAAGGACAGAACAAATCTGGATGAGATGACGCATGAACAGAGAGTGCTCCGGGCCTGAGAAGGCAGGGGCACCAGAGCAGAGAGGCAAGCAGTCGGCACACAGCTTGTTCAGGGGGCAGCGAGGTGACCACTGAGCAATTTGGAGGGAAGGGTGCATAGAAAGAGGTGGTAAGAATAAAGCTCAGATGGAAAGACCAGGCCAAACCAAGGATGGCAACTATGTGGCACACACAGCACCACCTCCCACGTCCATAACAGACACCAATAACAGTAGTCGTACTCTCTCAGTGAGCTTCAGAATCCTTCGTAACACAGGCTCCAGGAAGCCCACTACTGAAGGCTCAGAGTTTGCACTGGAGATGGAATCTCTTTGACATCACCCCTAATCAGACAAGGAAGTACATGCACATTACAGAGAGGACCTACTGTGTGCCAGATACAAGGCCACATTATTACTGAGTATCATCCTACTAGTAGGCATATTCAATTAGAAAGATTAGGCTCAAGGAGTTTACGTTCAAACACAGAAAACAAAGGAAAAGGTGGATTCAAAGCCATGAGTGTGTGATTGCAGAGCCTGGTTCTTCCCACGACACCCTGGGGCCTCATTCTCTTCCCCTACCCCAACCCCCAGTCTGAATTTTCATTCTATGGGGAAACATTTCAACACCTGTTCTGCAACCCTACTGGCCAACCCATATGCCCAAGCCACCCCATATCAAAAGCAAAACACAGGTGCCTAACTCGTCGCCCACCCAGCCCTGCCCTCTCCGCCTTCCTTCTTCTCACCCACTCCTGCATTTGCTTATTTTGGCAAACGCCCCCCCCTTTCCCTCTGTGTGTGCTGGCCTCCTCAGGGAAGGGGTTGGCTCACTGATGAGGGGGTGTGCCCCACATCCAGGAACTGCTGGGGGTGCCCTGCTGGGGCACTTTCTCTCCCCTTTCCACCCCCAAGGTTCATTGTGGCCGATGAATTCCTCAGTGTTCCCTTACAGAGCAGAACTTCATGTCGCTCTCTAATTGAATTGTTGTCATGGAAATCACTTTCATTTGCTCTCAAAGGACTTAACTATCTGGCCCCCTGTTTTCTCACTTCTGCCTTTGACAATAACCAGCTCCCTCCCACCCCTCTGCTCCCAACTCTGGCTCTTCCTTCAGTGAGTAATCTTCCCCCAAAGCTGGTGTCAGCGGGAAAGGTCTTCTTCTCTAATCCCCACTGTAGTATTCCATGTGCTGCTGTCACTAAATGGTTCTACTTTCTGCCTCTGGGTCCGCGGCGGGATTCACTTCCTGGCTCCCTTGTGTGTGGGCAGAGTCATGGGCCTCTCTGGCCAGTGGGGTACAAGAGGTCCCTACTGGCCCCAAGCTGGGCCCAGCTGTGAGCCAGGGGGAGCAGATGCAGAGGCCTGGAGTGGGGAGCGTGGCCAGTGAGTCTTGGGGAGCCGGGGGCGCTGGGGGGGGGGGCTGAGGGCAGGCAGGTAGAGGCGAGTCCAGAGAGGCCAAGTGCAGATGCGAGACCTCCTCCAGCCAGGGCAGCAGCAGAGAGCGAGGATGGTGGCTGCTCTGGAGTCTATGTCCCTGGGTAAGGATGTCCCGGAGCGGAATCCCCAGACAGCCCGGTGTGGACCCAGAGACTCAAGCAAGGAACAAACGTCATTTTACGCCATTGAAAATTTGAAATAACTTGTTATCACTGATATGTACCCCTTCATCAAAAAAGGTGGAGACAGTATTTGGCATCCTGAGATGAAAGCTTGTTTCCAAGATGCACTGGCCCCATGAGAGTCCTGTGTTTTAGGAGGGTATCTGCCAGTCACGATCTGGGGGCTCCGTTCTGATCTCTGCCACTTATGAGATAGGTGATAACGGGCAGGCTACTTACCATCTCTGTGCCTCAGACTTCTCATCTGTAAAGTGCGGAGAAAAGGAGTATCTACAATCTGAGGATGATTCAATTCATCTGTGTCGAGTGGCTAGGACAGTAGCTGGCATACTGTGAGCATTACATAAGTATTGGTTAGTGATATCATCACTGATACTTTTAATCATTATCATCAAGGCATGCACTCTCGAAAAAAAATTTTTTTAATTCTGAACTTGAGTTCACAATGAGTCATCCGATTTGGGGGTTTCCTATGACCACTCATACGTTTGGTGATTCACTGGAAGGACTCACGGGACTCAGTATGTTGTTGTACTCCCGGCCACGGTTTATTACACAACAGGATCAGCAAGGGGGAAAGACACCGGCAGGGTCTGTAGACACTTCCTCGATCTCTCTTCCTCCCGTGAGCATCACACAGACCTCAGTCTCCTCTAGCCACAAAAATGCAGCATCATACGCGTGATGCTTTGCCTAGAGTAGCCCACTCGAGACTCAGGACCCAAGGTTTTTGCTGGGAACTGGTTCTGTAGGCACTCTGCCTAGCACGTGCCCAAATTCCAGCCGCTCAGAAAGAAAGCAAGTGTCCACCAAAACTCCCATTGTTTGCACGGGATCATGAACCTCACTCATCACTTAGGGAACAGCTCAAGGGGCACGTTCCCTGATGCCAACCAACAGGCAAACTTGCGAGCAGCCCTTTCTAAAGATAACAGCCTCAGGTCTGCAAGGTTGACCCTTTCCTGCACAGCCACACCCTCTAAACAGCCACACAGCCTGCAACGGACCTCACCGGCCCTGTACAGATGGATGGAGTCAGCCAACCGAGATGAGGACCCTGGAGGCCAGAAGGACACGGGATCAGCTGAGCTAGCCCCTACCCTCTAATTGAAGGACGGCAGAGGTGTGACTGCTCATCCAAACATTCCCACCGCCAATGACCCGCATCTCTGTCCAGCACGGCTCTCCCTCCTGGTGGGCAGGACAGGCTGTAGCCATCTGCCCAGTGCTGGGCTGGTGGCAGCCGCTGTGCCAGAGCAGACGTGGCCAACCACATCTTCCATCTTAGGGCTACAGCCAACCTGGGCAGAGCTGTAGCTTCTTAGAAGGTCTTCAGAGAGGGGCACTCTGGAGTTCCTCAGCTACTCTTTCTAGGACCTGCCACCTTAACAACAAAAGCTTCCTCCCTATACCCAAACCAGTCCTTTTTGCTGTCAGCTCCGTCTTCTCTGGTGCGGTCCTCTGTGGACGGGGAGGGTCACGGTGTGAGATTCGGCAAGAGTAATCGCAGAGGCTACCGGCTCTCTGCAGTCTGGGCTAACAACCCCAATCCCTCCTTCCCTCCACGCCCCCAAAAACAAAGCTCGACACCCAAGTGTGGGGCTCCTTGGCCAGGCGTGACTTAGTAGTTCATATAAATTTAAAAAAGAACTGCCTAAACACCCATCGGTAAAGAATCTGTTCAATAAGTCATGGTATATGTAAAAAACGACAGAGGTTCACATTTACTGACATGGAAAGATGTCCTTGATTGACAGATACATTTTTTGAAACCAATACGGAGCGTAGCATAAAGTGTAAAGAAGTTTCATCACTGCGCTGTATGCCCGAGACCAATGTCACTCTGTGTCCACACTTTTTAATATTAAATAATAATAAATAAAAACCAATATGAATTAGTTGCCCTCCCTTAAAAACAGGGGGAAACCTCATAAAGATCTGTTTTTCTTGATTATCCAGAACAGGGATCAGCAGCCTCTTTCTGTAAAGAGCTAGAGAATAAATCTTCCACCTCGAAGGCCACGCGGTCCCTGCCACGGCTGCTCAGCCGCGGGCGTGTGAACGCAACGCTAGACCGTCTCTGAGCAAGTAGGCCTGGCGGGTTTCCAGGAAAAACTCATCACCACAGGCAGCCGGCTGGATCTGACCATGGGCTACAGTTTGCCAAGCCCTGCTCTGGAAGCTGGAAAGCCAGCGACGGGCCACTGTCAACCCTTCCTACAGACCTGTCACAAAAGCGGGGGCCACAGCGTCAGATACCTTTGGGGCTCGAACGGAAACCCAACAGAAGCCGGCTCGTCGGCAGCCAATTGGGAGTGGTGGTGACTGGGGTGAATGGAAGGCGTCCACACAGTTCCCATCTCAGAACGTCAGCTCTAGTGTGCAGAGCTGACTTTTCTACGGATGCCAGAAATCCCACTTCTTACATGAAATCTCTGTTTTCAAATTAGTCCAATTTTTTTAAACCACAGTATTAGTTTCCTAGGGCAGCCATAAAAGTTTACCACAAACTGGGTGGCTTAAAGCAACCAACATTTATTTGCTCATGGTTCTGGAAGCCCAAAAGCAAGATGTCAGTGGGGCCTCCTCTCTCTGAAGGCTCCAGGGGAGAATCTGTCCCACACCTTTCTCTTATCCCTGGTGTTGCCAATCCTCGGTGCTCCTTGGCTGGTGGTAGCCACGTCATTCCAGTCAACGTCAGTCTCCTGCTTCACACGACTTCCTCCCCGTGCTGCTCTCGTGTTCTTATAAGCAGCCCAGTCATATGGATCAGGGCCACCCTAACGAGCGCATGTCAAGCTGACTACATCTGCAAAAATCCCAGTTCCAAATAAGGTCACATGAGCAGGCACCAGGGAATGGGGCTCAGACGTATGTTTTGGGGGGACACAGCTCAACTCATAATGCCCACAAATCCAGCTCAGGGTCCTCTGGTTTGTAGCCTCTGCATGAAAATCTCATGTGGTAAGCCGGTGTGGTGAAAGATGGCTTTATTAGAACCCAAAGTTGTGCCCAGGTCGGACCTATACCCCTGCCTGCTTCCCACCAGTCCAATCCCTGGGTCAGTCCTCTTTCCAGATTTAAACACCACACGAGCCTTCTGGAAGGCAAGCCGACATCCCCAGCTCGCAGCTCTCTGACAGCCATTCCCGCGCCAGCTGTCAGGGGAGATGCCAGCGCTTTTGCTCATTTGACTGACAGCTGCACGAAGGGTCGGGTCAAGGCCAAGGACAAAGCAAGCATTGCTTCACAGACAGGCAGCCCCCAAAGGCAGGAGGGACTCACACCCAGACAAACACTCTCTCAAGGTTTCCCCACTGAGAAAAAACATCTCATTCCCAACTCCAGTCCAGCCATTCAGCCTCGACTAACACCCCCAAAGAGGCTTGAGATGCCCAGAATCAAGCACAGCCCAGGGCCAGCTCATCAGAGATCCCATCTAATGATCATTAGAACAAAGTCTGGGACAAGTAGTTCATTTCACCTGATGGCTTCATTCTAATTAGCCACATGCCCAAAATGACTCTGTGCGAAGCCGGCCACTGTGATCAGACCCACAGCGCGATGCTGGGAGAACGCACCTCGGTGGTGACAGCTGCTGCCACCAGCTGGAGTCGTGTGACCCCAGCGAGGTCAGAACAGAAGCCAGAGCAGTCACACTTCTAAGAATGAGGTTTCTTCTATTTTCCTTTATCTTTTATTCAAACATCCAACAGATGCAAACTCTGCATTCAAATAAAGGAATGAATGAATAAAAGTCAGCACCGGCACCGATTTCTTACCTCTTTTCCATCGCATTAATGGCCAGAGTCAAGACCTCGTGGATACTGAAAGGACAGCTTTCCATTTTCATTAATATTTATCTTTAAAAGAATTTTCCAGCCAAAGGTTTTCATGGGTGCAAAATAACAGAACTACAATAATCCCCAAAGCTAGGGAGGCAGGACATGCTTGACTTACCAATGCAGATTCCTGCCAGCTCTCTGGCCATCTGTTCAACTCCTACTCATCCTTCAAAACCCACTTCATCTGGGAAACTTTACCCAACTTCTCCAGGCAAAGAAAGTCTCCTTAAGAATCTGGATATTCCTCCTGTCCAAAGTCACATCACCTTACGCCAGTCGATTTCTTCCATTTCTTCTGGAAAGCACGTCCCTGACAAGGGCCAGGACTTCGGTTTCTTTATCTTTGACTACTTAGCCACCATCATCAGGCCTGGCACACAGTGGGCTCTGCCAAACATGTCCTGGAAGGATGAACCTCGACAAACACTGCGCGAGGTTCTGAGGGACGTGTCAAGATGAGGAAAACTTAGCAAGATCTCAAGTTAAGGAAGCAAGAACACCCCACAAAGGGCTAACGGAGTAGGATTAAAAGGGTGGGGAAAGGGATGGATCCACAAACAAATCCTACAAATGCAGAGTGCAGGGTAAGCTTTGTGAGTCGGGGTAGCGGGAGCTCCATGACAGGAGTGAAGAACCCTGCTGCAGACTCAGGTCAGCGAGGTCTGGGATGGGGGAAATTCAAGTGATAAGAGAGAGCGTTATTAGCTGTGTGTGGCGGTCTTCAGGACACCTGCGACCTGATCTACAATAAGAGATATGTATTTGGTCTTTGTCCCCATTTCTGGCACACAGCTCCGAAGCCCTTGGGATTTCCTGAGTGCTAAGAGCATGAAGGCGAGAGTCCTGGACAAGACCAGCCCCTTTCAGCCACACCTGAGTTCGTGTGAATGAGGTGGGGTTTGGAAAGCCCTAGCACAACCAGGCATGGGGATTAGTTGCCAGGGGAACCGACCAAGTGATTAGAGGGCTGGAACTTCCAGCCCCACCCTGACCCCCAGAGAGGAGAGAGGGGCTGGAGGTTGAATTCATCTCCAGTGGCCAATGATTTAATCTGTGCCTCCCATAATGAAGCCTCCATAAAACCCCAAAACGACAGGGTTGGAGAGCTTCCAGACTGATGATGGTGGAGGTGCCGGGAGGGTGGCATGCCCAGAAAGGGCCTGGAAGCTCCGCACCTCTTCCCACAGCCCTCGCCCTCTGCTTCTCTCCCATCTGGCTGCTCCCGAGCTGCTATCATTTTAGAACTGGTAAACTAATCAATAAACTGCTTCCTGGAGTTCCAGGAGCCATTCGAGCAAACGGTAGAACCCAAGGAAGGGGTCATGGGAACCTCCAATCTACAGCCAGTCGGAAGCACAGGGGACAACCTAGACTTGTGACTGGACCTGAAAGGGGGCAGTCTGTGGGACTGAGCCCTTAACCCATGGGGTCTGATGCTAACTGCAGGTAGATAAGGTCAGAACAGAGTTCAAGTGCAGGATACCCAGCAAGCGTCAGAGAGTTGGTTTGTGGGAGAAAGCCCCACACATCAGCTGTCAGAGTGTTCTGGAAGTAGAGTGTGAGGGAAAAGAAACACGGGAGTTTTTCCTTCCTAACACCCCTGAGTGCACCCCTCTCTCCCACCCATGTTTTTGACCAACTAAGATAGACAAAGAAGTACGGCTGGTGAGATCCAAATAACAACTTCGTTACTATAAAGGTAACATTGGAGAATTCTAGTCTCCTATTTACAGGAAGGCAAATGTCCTCATCTGAACCCCAGAGTTGGGCAAGCTAGCAACAGTCCCAGACAACACTGGAGATGTAAATGTACAATGACATACCATTTTGCACCCATCAGACTGGTAAAAATTGCACAGTCTGGCGCCATGCGTTGCCAAGGACACAGAGCCACCCGAACATCTCCATGTTAACGGTGGGGGCATAAGCCTGTACAACCACTTTGGAAAACAGTTTGGCATCAGCTAGTCAAGTTGAAGACGCAGTGAACCCACAACTCGGCAATTCTAGCCATAGAGTCAAGAGAATGCACGCACACAAATGTTCAGAGCAGCACTGCTCCTCGGAGCGAAGAGCAGGAAACAATCCAAATGTCTGCCAGCCGTGAAATGGACAAAGCGTGGTAGGTTACTGCGGTGGAATAGTATACAGCTGTAGACACGGAGGGGCTGCTGTGACACACAGCAGGACGGGGAGTCTCCCAAGTGCAGGGCTTAGCGCAAAAGAGAAGTGACACGAAGGAACACCCGGCCACAACCTCAGAGATGAACCAAATGATATATCATTTAGGGATGCAAACATAGAACGGCAAAGGAAGGAGGAACTCAAATTTGGGAGGAACACACAGGGGGCTCACAAGGACAGCAGACATACAATCTCTCATCCAAACCTGAACATGTTTTTGAAGCAAAAAGGGATATAATTAAGGATTTTGCTAAGACAAGAAAAAGCTGGGACTGTCTGGGGATATCAAGACATACTGTCATCCTTTGCATGTCAGCCCTCTACCCTATGTGGTAGGTACCTGCGTGTCCATAGTATGGTTGTATTTCTTACAAATAATTTATACACATGATTTTGTATGTATTCAAGTGCACTGACACACACACGCACGCACACACAAACCTCGAGAACGACACCTTCCCAAATGTTCTATGGCAGAGAGCATCTCCTGATGAAGGCGCTAGTGACCCTTTCTGACCCTCAGCATCTGGCTGCGTTTGAGCTCAGAGCGACATCCAAACGCAAACAGATGAGCCACACTCCATTCGGAACACTCTGGAAATAGAAAGGCCAACATCTGTAGCAGGGACGGGTAATGACCCGCCAGGCAAGGCCACGATGTTAGATTAATCCTTAATGTGTTTGAGGGCTTTTTCCCTTCCATTGGGTCATTTAATAATGCGACGAATGACTTCTTCCCTCAGCCTTCAGCTACCCCATCGCCATGGAGACGATTGTGAATCAGCTATCATAAATAAAAATAATCCAACGGCACACAGCCCGCGCCACATGCCACTTGGATGTGGTGCCAGCTCGATTTTATTTTTTCATGCCCAGAACTCACGGGAGCTCAAGTAAGATGGGACGCCTCCAGAGCAACGGATGCTATTTGGTGCCCATTTAGAGACAGGCATGGGTCCACTGGGCAGGCCTTCCTCTCACCAACCACTGGACCGAAGGGGGAAATATTTGCCTGAACGGGAATATCCAACCGGGGAGCAGGGAAGCCTGATTCATCAATAGCTGTGCTATTGAAACAAACTGCTCCCTGCCCCCACACAATCCCCCAAAACTCTCCAAGGAGACTCCCCGCCAACACACCACTCTCTTTTGGCTTGACATCCCACGTCCTCCCAAATCTGCCCTCGCCGGCCCTTACCAAGGCCCCTCTGCCGGTGTAGGGGTACGTTTGCCAAATGTTTTCAGGAACAGGGAATCCCACAGTTAGAAAGTTACTCCCTTCCCAATTCTGCAATCCTTCTCCTAAAGAAAGAAAGCCTCAGTTTCGTGCCAATGAATCTCTAACACTTGGCTTATCACCCTTGTTCACCAAGAGACAGCACGCCTCTGGCAAGCAACAGTATCTAGCTGGAATTTAAGACCATTGTTTTGTTTTCATTGTCTTTATTTTGAAGGTTTTCATCTATTTATGGCAAGGGATGCTGCCTCTTGGCTCGTGAGAGCGATAGACACTGCTTTTAAATCATTGAGTCCATTTTAAAATTACATATTACATAAAAAATAGCACAGGAACAGCCCAGATGTGACAACAGATCAGAAGGTCACACATCAAAGACCCAAGTCTGGGAAACGCGGCCTCCACAGTGCCCCCTCTGGCCTGTCTCCCTGTCCCCGTGCTGGCTGTGCACATCGGGTTCCACAGTTCAAGACTGCTGACCACACAGAGGAGGACCAGAGACATTAGGACACAGAAGCACAGCTCGGGAGAAGCAGAGTACCAACTCCAGAGGGGTCTCTTACCACTTCACTCTGACCCATTTATTTTTTTACTTTCTTCCCTCGGAGCTGAGTGGTTGCAGAGGGCCACGGGTCAGGGATGGCAGCCTCTCAACACTAATCCTTCCCCCAGATGCACGACCACGCCCGTGGCAGACAGCACCAATCAATCATGGAGCGCCTGGCTGCCCCAGTCACCCCCCACTGCAGTAGGTACGTGAATATTTCTAACACTTGAAAATGTTTTAATAAAATGTGAAGTGAAAGCAGCTGTTTTCAAGTCCTGTGCCAGAGTTCTGTGCTTTTGCTGGGGGCTACTACACATCCTGTTCTGGAAAGAGGTGCCATATAAACACTCTAATAAGGAGAGAAAGCAGCTTTATTCACAACTAATAAGAGCTACATAAATACCCATCTGATCCTGGAAGTTTAGAAGGTAATTTGGAGACTATCAAGTTGACTCTTTTTTCATTATAATAATTACTTTTGCTGAAGGTGCAGTCCTAAAGAAGAAAAAAAACAGCACATTTTTGGCAGACATTAACAAATAATCTTTCTAAAAATTAATTCGGCAGCATTAATTGCAAGACTAAAAAATAATGATACCCTTAACCTAGGAACTGTATTCCTAAGAATCTATAAGAAATCATCAGAGAGATGAGAAAATTCACTACAACAAACCCATGGCAGTGACAAGCCCCACCAATCTAACTGCTCAAAAATATAGGTTGGTTTCATTTGAAAGGGTATGCACCTGCACAGAAATGCTCTGCAATCTTCAAAAACCATTCCTGAAGAATATTTAAAGACGTAGGACCACACTCAAATCTCATGAAAAGTGAAAAAAAAATCATGGTATATCAAGGTATAAACCTTTACATTTAGAATAATCATCTCAGGGTGTGTGTGTGTGTGTGTGTGCATGCACACACATATGGGTCTACACTGTACAAAGAACGGGAGAGAGCAGGGGTAGGGGGATGTGGTCACTGGCTGATGGGCATTAAGGAGGGCACGTGATGGAATGAGCACTGGGTGTTATATGCAACTGATGAATCACTGAACTCTACCTCTGAAACTAATAATATACTGTACATTAATTAATTGAATTTAAATTAAATTAAATTAAATTAAAACAATATAAAACAAAACAAAAACAAAGATTGGGAGAAAGTATATTAATGGTGACTTTTCCTGGGTGACTTTTATTTTGACTCTTCATGCTTTTCTGTATTCTCTAAATTTTGAATATTAGTTTTAAAACCAGAGTTGGGAGGAAGAATGTTTTCTAAGAATTTTTGGGAGGATGAGTAATTTAGCTTTAATATTCCCTGAGTTTGTTTTCTATTTGGGGGGAAATAGCGTAAGTTTGTGGATATGTTTAATTGAAAGCAAAAGAGGCAGCAGCGAGAATGGAGAAGAGAGCCAGCTTTGCAAACAGCAAGGGCCTTGGCCTCCAATACACCCAAGACGCAGTAGGAGGCAATGTCCCACTGCGAGTACGGCTAACTTGGATGACTCACTCACTCACCGAGCTCTGTCTTCTGTAAATCTGTGTTGAGCCTTGGGTACCAGCAGCAACTAAGAGCAGTTTTTTTTTTTTTCAAGATTTTTATTTATTTATTTGAAGGGGGGAGGGGCAGAGGGAGAAGAAGAGACTCTCCAGCAGACTCCCCACCAAGTGCGGAGCCTGACACAGGGCTAGATCCCACGACCCTGAGAACGTGACCTGAGCTGAAATCAAGAGTCGGATGCTCAACTGGCTGAGCCCCCCAGGGGCCCCCAAGAGCAGTTCTACCAGAAAGCCACAACGCTGGTCTTCCAGCCCCCCAGCAATAAAGCATGAGCTCAGAATAGCACCCAAACAGTAGGAGAGGCTTGGCATGAACTGTAACACCCTCTCACACCCAGGAATCAAGGGCACACAGGGGAAAGAAGCTACCTGGGATCAGAGATATGGTGTGTTTCCATCCATTCCACAGAGACTTATTGGCACCTCCTGTGTGCCGGGTCCTGGAAATACATGATGAACAGGGCAGACACAGCTCCATCCCGCCTTCACAGAGCACACAGTTCAGTCAAGTGGAAAGACCACTGACCAAGAAATAATGACTGGATATGTGCCATCACAGCCTGTGGTGGGAGGCCCTAGCCTAGCTAATTCTCAGCAGAAAACTGAAGGATGATGAGGAATGGCCAGGGGACAAGATGGGGAAGAAGACTCTAGACAAGAGGAAACATGATTGCAGAGGGCACTGAAAGAAATTCTGCATGGAGTGTGGCTTCAAGGGATAGTGGGAAAGAAGGCAAGGACCAGCTCCCAAAGGCATTGAGAAGTTTTAAAGGAGGAAGGAACACCCGCATTTCTAGAAGTCACACTGAATATCTACAAAGGATGCAGTGGAATTGGAAGAAAATGCTAGGGTCCAACCTGTGGACAGGCCCTCAGAAACTTGCCCCAGTCCATCTAATCCTACGTGCTGGCGTTGGGAAGACAGACTACTATGCATGTTAGAATTGTGTCCAAAGTAAGAGTGAAGAGGTCTCAAGTGCAGTCTGAGAAGCCATCCTGCGAACACGTGCATCAGTACTTGGATGGCTGCACTGGCCAGAGTTCCCGACCACTGAGATGGACAAATCCCTAACTCATGGACAAATAAAGATCACAGTGTGCCAGCTTCCACCATGTATTCTCCAACATCCTCTCGACAATAATCAGCCCCCCTGTTTTGGTGGGGGGGGGTGCTCATGAGCACTACAAACAAAAACTACATTTCCCAGGTTCCTCTGCAGCTAAGAAAGGCCATATAACTAACACTCCATCCTGCATCCTTTCAGCCCATCCTTCTTGTTCTGGTTGTTGTTGCAGCCACAGGTGAGCACACAGGTAGTGCGACAGACGTTGGTGGCACCGCAGATCCTTGCTGGCTGCTCAGAGTCTCAGAAGAGAGTCTTCCCAGCCATTCCGCACATGTGCAAAACTGCACATGCACGGGAATTAGTGAGCTGGGAGCAGCCCCTGACCAACAGGGTGAATACTCCCCTCTACCACATCTCAGGCAAACCACCCTAAGGTGCTTCTGCTCCCAGAAGCCATCTCTGCAGGGCCGAGCCCCAGCTGCTCACAGGGTAACCAGCTGACAATGCAGCCCTGAACTGGTTCTCCCTCCTACCCCGTTTGCTCTTCCCAGGCACCTCATTCCACTTCCTCTGAATCTGTCCCCAAAATAAATTACCTGCTCCTAAGTCCTTCTATCGGGTTCTGCTTTCAAGAGGAAGCAGGTTAACATCACTAAGTTCAGGAAATGGGACATTAGGGAGATTCTACAAGCACCTTCTTAAAAAGTGATCTTAAGGAGCAAGGACATGTACTTTCTCACCCTTGGCCTTTCCCTGTCGGGCTGCCTGGAATATGGGAGGGATGGCTGGGGCTCTATCTTGGACCATGAAGACAGACCCACCCCATAGGAATGGTGGTGAACAGAAAGAAACTTGAACATGTGGGTTTTGCAGAGCTGAGCTGCCGTACCAGTTCTGACACCCTGTTATATACGTTTGTACTTGCTTAAACCACTGTTGTTTAAGGCCTTGGTGATCTGTGGCCAAACCCGTACTATAGCTAACACATGCAATATAAGTGATCGGTCGTGCCCCATGCTGGATCCTACTGCACTAGGGAAATTTAAGGTGACAGTACAATCCCCAGACAACTGGATTTCTCGTTTTGTTTAAATAAGGAGTACATTCTAATTCATCTCGGGTCAGAACACACACAGTATATTCTCTCCAGAGACCCCCTGACAAGCAACCGGGTTGAGAATCCTCAGGACACAGGTAAAGAGCTAATTACCAGACTCCAGTCCCATTGGAGCTCCCAACATCAATCTAATCTCCAAGAAAAATGTCATTTAAACAGCACGTCTGCCAGGCTGCCTGCCTCACTTCACAAAGGCTCTGCATTTGTGTCCATCCCCCCCCTCACCCCATTCAGCAGCCAAGAAATCACCTTTTCCTGGTGCCAGTGGGGAAGGTGAAGCATCACGGAGAGCTTCCAACTTCCTAGAATTCTAACACTCGGTGCTGCCTGACCCCCAACCAGCTGTTCCGGCTACAGACGCTCAGGTGATGAAGCCAACGGAGAGAAACGGGCCCAGCTCTGTTCCGTGAGCTGCAAAGTAGCCATAGATAACATCAGAGCTGTACCTTGGAGGCCGAGAGCCTGCAGAAGACGGTCTTGCTTCAGGGCTGTTCTTCCCGAGGCAGAGGGAAACAGAGGCTCCAGCAGAGAACCAAATGAATTCTATTAAGTCGGTAAAATAGATTCCAACTTGCTAGTTAATCAGGTAGAGTCTTCTGAACGGCCTGTGAGGGCAGAAGCCAGCAGCATGGGAAGACTGCCAGGGAGACGAAGCACGTGCTGGGAGGTGCAGGCATGGATGCAGATCTGGACGCTAAGCTGCTGTGTGACCCTCGGCACGCTCTCTCGCCCTCGCTGGGCCTCACTAATCCTGCTTGTTTTGTAATCGTTGTTCTATTTACTTATTAAATAGGTGAAACATTTACATGGTTCAAACTTCAAAAGGTACAAGATTATCGAGTAAAACATCTCCCTCCACGACTGTCTTACAGCCGCTCTAATTTCCAGAAGCAACCAGTTATTAGTTTCTTAGGAAACTTCCAGAAGTATTTTAGCCATACAAAAGCACGCACAAGCACACACATCGCCCTGTGTTTTTCCCTTAACATAAAGAGCTGCATATTATCCCCCCTGTTCTGCATCGTTTTGTTTTTCACTTAGCAATATCCTTCGGTTACAGTCAACATAGAATGTTCTCACTCTTTTTTATGGCTGCATATCATTCCATTGCGTGAATGCACCAGAATGTATTTAACCAGTCCCTCTCGACGGACATTCTAGTAGCTTCCAGTGATTCACTACCATAGAGTTGCAATGAATAACCCCAAATAGAGGTTAACGTGCATATGCACAATCTCCCTGAATGATATATTCCCAGAAGTGGGATTGGTGGGTCAAAGAGTGTATGCACACATTGGTAATTTTGCGAGACAATATCAAATTACCTTCCTGAGAAAGTGAACCAACACGGCCATCACCGGTGTGTAAAAGTCGCAACTTCCCCACTTACGAAGGTGATAGTCCTAGGGTCTCCCCAAGGTCTGCCGGCCAGATGATAATACTGTCTTGACACCGCACAGTTAGGGCAGAAATCATAAATCGGAGGTCCGTGGGCCAAATGTGCCTCACACACTTATACTGACTCATCAACACAGCATTTCTTAAATTGATTTCTTAAAATCAAACTACTTCTCATTTTTTAAAAAATCTCATTAAAAAAAAAACTCAAACCTGTTAACTCTAAGCTTACATTCCTGCAGGGCGATAAGCTGCAGTCCCTGATTAGCAGTGGCCTGCTCCCACCCCATGCTCAAGCTCTCCAAGGAGCCACAATCCCCACCACTCCCTGTTGTGTTCCCAACCAGGAACGCGAGGTTCAGTTACCTCTCATCGTCCAACCTGTAGTGCAACTTTCCTTGTGGTAGAGAAACAGTCCTCTATAACCATGTGCTCGTCAGCAAGCAAGAGTGAAAAAGAGAGCTAATGTAACAGAAAACTGCTAATCCCAGTTTCCTTTCTAACCTTCCTTTTGGCAACAGGACACCCCCCCACCAAACTTGGGCTGCGCATAAGGCCAGATACGACCTTCTCCAGTCTCCCTACAGCCAACCGTGACCACAGGACTCAGGCCCAGGCTCTGGGGCATAAGCTGAGCAAAATCCACAATTCCCAAGTCACAGCCCTTGAAAAGGAAATCTCCCAGTGTGGCTGGCTGGCTCAGTTGGAAGGGCGTGCAACTCTCGATCTCAGGTTGAGTTCAAGCCCCACGAGGGGTGTAAAGCTCTGAAAAGGAAATTTCCCACACTCCACTTCCTATTTCATTTCCCCTTCCTACATGCAATGCGTGGGGGGTGAGACCAACTCCACCATGAGATACAGACCCCATCCTAGGGGACGAGAGAACAGAGGTAGGAAACCCCTCGATCCCAGGATGACCTTGAAGATCAGAGCACCTAGCTACCCGGACCTCCCGCCTAAATTAGGATGGTTACCTGAGAAAGAAAAAACTCTTGTTTTTTGTTCCTTGTTTGAGCCACTGGACTTTGGAGTCTCCATGATTTGGCAGTTCCTCCTGTTCCCAAAGACGGAGAGAAAGCATGTTTTTTTGTGAACGGGAAGAATATTCCCAAGCATCAAACATGCCAAAACGCAGGCTGCTTTACCATTTCCAAGGCCTGCCTGGCTCTGCAGGCCCCTGAGATTGTGGGGCGTGGATCCATCCCTAGGCCCATTCACTGATTTCCTGGTCAGTGGGGGCCTCACTGGGTAGCACATTCCCAAGTTCCATATCCATATTCAATCACAAATTAAATGACTTCACTTCAAAACAGAAAAAGCTGAATTATTTGATAATTCATGTTGACACAAGTGATGAGCTCCTGGGATTTAGATATGGAGCCCCACCTAATTCACCCTAACACTACAATAAATTCCGAATATCAAATATTTTAACAGGAAATCATAGAAGTACCAGAAGAAAATGTGGGTGAATTTTTTCTACAACTGTGGAGTGGAGTAGGCCTAACCCAACCCAAGTCCACACCCCAACCTCAACAACCTTCAACCCCAACTATGTCAAAACGGAAGAATCACCAAAAAACATGCTGTTAGCAGTGGTGACCTCTGTGAATGGACATGGCCTCAGCAACTGACTTTGGCTTTTTATTTTATGCCCTTGTGTATCATTTGAATTCTTGCCATGTGTGTATATGACTCTTAAAACTGTTTAAATCACAATTATGCTGTTATCATAGATTTTTAAATGAAATTAATGCCCATCAACAGAATGGGTAAATAGCAAGAGAGTCAATATAAGGCAAATACCCCATAGCAGGAGTCAGCAAACCCAGATCATCTATATCCTAGGCTTTGTGGGCTATATAGTCTTTGTTATGTATTTGTTTTTTGGAGTTTTTGGTGTTGTTTTTTTTTTTTTACCACCCTTTAAAAAAATAAAAACCATTCTTAGCTCACGAGGTCATAGTTTGCTAATCTCTGCTCTGCAGCAATGAGAAAGGATGGGCCACAGCCGTGTAATGCTGTGGCTGGGTCTCACAGACTTAAGTTGAGCAACAGAGGCCCTACTGCATTTCACGTTTACGGAGTTCAAAAACATTGATCTACACTGTTAGAATCAGAAGAGTGGTCGCCCGGGGTTGGGGAGAGGGCCCTGCAGTAGTTAGGAACAGATGTCAGAAGCTTCTGGGGAACTGGACACGCCCATGTGTCAGTTTGTAAGTTATGGAACTGGATGCTTGGGTTTCATGCACTTTTCTGAATACATATTATAGTTCAACAACAAAAAAAACTAAGGGGCGCCTGGGTGGCTCAGTCGGTTAAGCATCTGCTTTTGGCTGAGGTCATGATCTCAGGGTCCTGGGATCAAGCCCAGCAGGGAGTCTGCGTCTCCCTCTCCCTCAGCCCCTCCCCTCCGCTTATGCTCTCTGCTTTCTCAAATAAACAAAATTTTTTAAAAAATTAAAAAACCAATGCATTTCACAGGGAAAGATGTGAGTTTGTAATGTGCATGTGTGAGGGTACACGAGTTCACACAAGGAAAAAGGACCAGAGAGGACGATACCAAGACACCACTTTTGGTTATCTCAAGGAATTGGAGTTTGGATGATTTTTTTTCTTCCTTCTACTTTGCTGCAGTTTCTAAATTTCTACAATGAATGCAGATGGCCTTTACAATCAAAGGGGGGGACAAAAACCAGACTGGAAGATAGATCAGGCCACTTACCATCGTGTTTTGAGCATAAGATGTGCAGTTTCTATTAAAAGGGAAGGCGTGCTCGGCACTGAGCAAGTGTGCCCTGCTTCACTCTCCTGTTCCCCACAGACCCCGCAGACCCGGGCTGGGAATGACTGACAACCTTCCTCCCGCCCGAGTCAGCTCACCCCACCCACGTTCCCACACCACTCACTTGAACAGTTTGTGCAGAGTGTGGACATTCCCCAGCCTGGGGAAAGCTGCTGCTTCCCAGCTCCCACTCCAGCAGCCACCACTGGGGTCCTCATCAGGCACTTGTGAAGGCACCCCTGGATCCTGGGCCAGCTACCCCACCTGCCAGAATGGCCCACCCTGCTTTGCAGAGGCCCCTCCTGGCTACCACATCTCCACCAGAGTACCATACCCTCTCTGACTCCCCAGGGCCCCAACCAGCAAGGTAGACAGAATAATGGCCCCCAAAGTGCACACATCCTAATCCCCAGAACCTGTGAACGATACTTTACATGACCAAAGGGATTTTGGAGATGGGGAAATTACCCTGGATTATCCAGGAGTGCCCAATGTAATCACAAGCGTCCTTCTAAAAGGGAGGCAGGGGGGTCCGAGTCAGAGAGAGGTGTGTATGGACGCAGAGGTCGGGGAATGTGCTCTGAAGATGGACGAAGGAACCAGGAGCGCCGGAAAATGCAGGCACCCCTGGAAGCTGGAAAAGGCAAGGAAAGAGATTCTCCCCCCGGGTCCCCAGGAGGAAGGCAGCCCTGCTGACACCTTGATTCTAGCTCTTAAGACCCATTTCAGACTTCTGACCTCCAGACTGTAAGACAACGAACTTGTACTCTGCTTAGCTACTACGTTAGTGATAATTTGTTACAGCAGTTATAGGAAACTAATACATGAGACAGGGGTCCCCAAACAGCGGCACCCAGGGCCATGTCTGGGACAAACCTGCCCCACAGTTCCCTGAAACGTGTCATCCCATCTCCCCATAAACCATAATATACCCACAAATTTGCATCCAGATTACATGTCCCAGGCCACTTCGTGGAACTGGAAGGGACACCAACATCCCTTTCAGTCATACCAAACGTCTGACTTCTGGTTTACAGGCTGTGTCTTTGTACCCATATCTCAGATGCACACAGGCTTCGAAAGCTATCCTGAAAACATTCATTCGTTCCTTCTTCAACAAGGTACTGACCAGGAACTAAAGGTTGGGAACTGTTCTAGGTGCTGAAGCTACACAGGGCACAAAGTACTGAGTGCCAGGGATAGGACTGCGAACACAGTGTTCGTGCTAAGTGCAAGGCACTAAGCACTTTACGTGTAAGAACTTACCACTGACCGTATAAGGATAAGTGTCGCCATTACTATGCCTATTGTATAAAAAAGGAAACTGAGGCCCAGAAAGGTTAGACAGCTTGCTCAACGTCCCAAGCAGTCTGCTCCATTCACCTCCCTACACTGTAGGGCAGGAAAGGACCTGCTCACATCAAGTTCTCATTCCGCGGTGTGCGGCCTTCTGTGTTAGGTGAAGCAGAGGGTACGGAGACATGATATAAGGAAACTCTGACCTCAAGCCGGGGAGATCAGCGTCCCCACAGATGTAAAACCGCTACTACCCCCAATGCCACAGGATAATACACAAGAACAGGCTCAGTTGTTTAGCTGAGGAGTGAAGGAAAGAATAGTTCTAAGTGGAAAACTGCTGGGTAAAAGCTTCCCCTGCTGTGAGCTATTCAATTCACTCATTAAGGATGAAACAGACTCCAATCCTCTCAGTCCCCAAGGAGCCCAGGAGACCAGTTTACAGCGCTGTGGTAGGGCACCGGGCCCTGCAAGGGGCTTCCCAGTAGACTGTCTGCCTCCAAAGGCTCCTCCCTGACCTCTTAGCTGGATGCAGGGGTCAGAAAGTCAAATGCCTGCAGGGACCAGACTGTAACAGTAAGTGAACAGAGGCGGCCAATGCACTCTGCTTGCATATTAAGTACACAGGAATGATATTCACTTCTATGAAGACGTTCTCTTCTATTGTTCTCCAAACACACAACCCTCTGGAATTATCTCCGTTTTTTACAGTGTCTGAGAAATACTGTCCACCATAAGATAAACTATAGTTCCGGGGGATTATAAATGGTAACAGACAGCCATGGTGCGTGTGGACGAGAGGAGGTGATGGCCCCAGTGGCAAAGTGGTGAGCCCACGTCTAGTTTAAAGGGGGCATGCGCTCATCAGCTCCATTCCCAGAGACTGTGTCCAAGTGGGAATACAGGACCAACACTGCCAGTTACCTCTGTTTCAACACAGACCAAAAATCCAGATGCTTATGAACAACATGGTGGCCCCTATTTTTCCCAGGTGCTCCTAAGCAAAACAAAATATATCTGTTGACCAGATTCAGCCCAAGGAGCATCATTTTGCATCTTTTGCATGGGAGGAATAAGGGCCGTGATTACAGAAACAAATTCCGGTGTCTAGGAGCACATAGGACCCTCTGTCCCTGGCCTCCCTCTGGTTTGACAAACCCTCCATTCAGCCTCCATACATTCTGGATATTCTGAAACTGATGAGGGAGCAGAAGACAAGCTGAGACAAAGCACAAGCTGACACCCCACAAACCAACCCTCCCAGGTAGGACATGGTGACATTCCTCAGGCACTCCTTGCTGCCCTAAAGCTAAGGGAAGGAAAAAAAACACAGTCCTGCAAGACATGGTCTCCCTCAGTCTATAAAATGTCTTAGTTGGGGCGCGTGGGTGGCTCAGTCAGTTAAACGGCTGCGTTTGGCCCAGGTCATGATCTCTGGGTCCTGGGATGGAGCCCTGCAATCCCATCAGGCTCTCTGCTCAGCAGGGAGCCTGCTTCTCCCTCTCCCTCTGCCTGCCACTCCCCCTGCTCGTGTTCTCTTTCCATCAAAAAAATAAATAAAAATTTTAAATAAATAAATAAAAATAAAAACTACATCAAAACCACTGTATTCTCATGTAATGTCATTTTTTCAATAAAATCCATTGGTTAACCACATTGCTAATGATGATTTGATTTTCCAACTGTCATGGGGCATTGCATACTGATAAATTCAGATAATATATCCTGAAAATTTCGGGGGTCTAGAAAACACAGTCATGATATTTATGAGTTTACCTCTTCACCAAATCTCACCAATAAGCATCATTTCTACCAGACAGTGATATTGGAGCAACAGAGACCACCTGACACACAGTCCCATCCCAGGCACTAGGAAGGAAGTGGAAGGTAATAGTGTGTTTCAGATCCACAAAAACTGACCTGTCACTCTGGGGAGAACTGCTCCAAATCTTCTGGAAGTCAGTCAACAGTGATCTGAGAAGGTCTGTCTTGTATCTGCCTTAACATTGTTTTGCAGGAAAAGAAAATGGGCAATGAACACAGTCCTAAAACTTAAGACCTGTATTTGCCCTAAAACACCTGGGCCAGAAACCTCTCACTGTGGATTGTGTTAGGGTTCTCCAGAGAAAAACACCAGAAGGAGATGTACAGATATACAGAAAGGGATTTACCACAAGAGATCGGCTCACGTGATTATGGAGACTGAGAAGCTCTCCAATCGCCGTCAGCAAGCCAGAGGCCCAGGGAAGTGGATGGTGTGATTCTGGTCCAAGCTCAAGGGTCTGGGAACCAGGCGAGACAATGCTTTAAGACCCAGTCTGAGTCCAAACGCTTGAGAACCATTGAAGTCCCAGGGCAGAAAAGGATGGATGTCCCAGCTCAAGCAGAGAGGGTGAATTCGCCCTTCCTCCACCTTTCCTCCTATTCGGGCCCTCATGGATTAAATGATGCGCGCCCACACTGGGGACAGCAATTTTACTCAGTTCACCTGTTCAAATGTTAATCTCTTCCAGAAACACCCTCACAGACATATCCGAAAATAATGCTTTACCAGCTCTCAGGGCATCCCATAGCCTCAGCCAAGGTGACACATACGTAAAATGTGCCATCCCAGGAAACAATGGGGAAAAGTTCCAAGTTTCACAGGGTTGCCAAAGTAAGAAATTCAGCCCAAGCGAATGTTTTGTTTCTCGAAGTGACTTGGGCAAACGACAGTGGTAGGGAAGGCGACTGGGCGAGACACAACGTTATTTTAGGTGGTAAACGAGGGACATTTTCACACTTAGATTTATCGTAACATGAGTTAGAAAGAGAACTGACCTAACAGACTAACAGACTGGATGAACAAACCAACAAGATTTACAACTGAGGACAGGGCTAAACGTGCCACCTACGTTCCAAAACAAGAAGGTCGGCTTAAAGGTAAATATTAAGAAGTCACAGCAGGGTCGGCACGTGGTGACAAGGCGGTTGGGAAGTAACAGCAGTTTGGGACTCGCCGGATGCAATTCAAGTAAGGAGATGCTCCTGAGACAGAGGGAGGACTTCGGCTGCCTCCATTTTGACCTCAAACATTTTAATTGGGTTCTCCTCTCCAGCTTGCCTCTTGGCTGAGACGGAGGACCCTGAGGGTAGAGCATCCCCTGATGGGAACCCAAACTACTCCCTCAAGCAACAAGGATTGCTTTGAGCCAGCAAGAGCCCCCCCACATCCATGACTGACTCCAAGACAGTGACTGATTTGACCTTCACGCACCCCACCTTTGTCCCACATTTTCCTTATATAAACCTGGAAGTATCGTCAGCATTTTAGAGATGGTCTTTGAGACACCAGTCCACCATCGTCCCAGTGCTGGCCTCGCTGAAATAATCTTTCCTGTTTCACCACCACTTCTGTCTCTGCCTTTGCGTTCTGTCAGTGGGGAGGGGCCGAACCTGGTCCGTTTGGGGCCCCCAGAGCCACTGCTCTTGGACCCCTCCCTGTGTGTGTCCTGGCTACAAGACCACTTTGAAAGACTTGCATCTTCTAGCACGAGGCTAGCACACAGCAGGAATTCAGTAAACACGGACCAACGTGTCAATGCATGATGGCAAATGACCAAATGAAACGCGTCCCCAGACACCAACGTCCGCTCTGATCTGTGTCATAGTTCTGTCTTGGTTAACACAATGTCTTCCACGGGCATCAGCAGCTTCTACCAAATTAGCCTGCAAACCCAGCTCATTCATAAGCAAAACACAATTTCTGTGGCTCCGAGAAGTCCTTCTTGAGGACAGTGGCGCCGCGGACAACTCAGCCCGAAGCCACAAGGATGGCTGGACACACCCGTCTTTTCTTGTAACATTCTGATTCTAAATCTCAGCTCCTACCAGCATGCGTGTGCTCATAAATCGAACGGAACCTGGATCATAGTGACAAGTCCTCGTGGGCTGCCTTCCCCCATAAACAAGCAAGATTTATGCCTTCCCAGGGCTATTATCCAGGCACATTTATCTTTATTTCTGCACGTAAGTAATGGACACGATGCCATTGCAGACGAATCCCAGGGGATTAATTACAGGAACCACTTACGAGGGGTTCCTTAGGCTTGGTTCACTCCTGATTCTTGGAGTATTTTTCAAACCAAGGAAAGAGAATTTCATTTAAAAGACCAATGGCCCATACGAGTAGCATCATTACTGGGTCCAATTCGACCCAGTGACAAATTTCCATTGTCCAGAACATTGAGGACATTCTTGAGCTTTTCTCTAATTACTTAATCTTGAGACAATTACTGCAGCTACACACATCAAAATCAAGGAAAAACTCTATGCCAGGCAGCTCCATGCCTAGGAGGTGTGCCCACTCTGAAAGACACCGCTCATCCAACAGATCTTCACCTGACACCTTGTTTTATGCCGAGCACTCAGGTTCCAAGACAGACGAGGAATCCACTCCCATGGATTTAATTCAGTGGGGGAAAGCAAAGCATCAACAAGTGGAAAATGAAGGTAATTTCAGGGGCGCCTCAGGGTCGTGTGTTCAGACCCCATGTTGTGTGTGGAGCCTACTTAAAAAAATAAAATTAAGGGGCGCTGGGGGGCTTAGTCGGTGAAGTGTCTGCCTTCAGCTCAGGTCATGATCTCAGGGTCCAGGGATGGGGCCCCGTGTGAGGCTCCCTGCCTGGTGGGGAGCCTGCTTCTCTCTCTGCCCCTCCTCCCTGCTTCTGCTCTCTCTTGCACTCTCTCTCTAATAAATACATAAAATCTTTTAAAAATTTAATAAAAATTTAAAAAAATAAAAAAAAATTTGAAGGGTAATTTCAGAAAGTGGATTGCAAAGAAGGCAATCAAACAGGACAAAGAGATGACAGATGAGGGGAGGCAGAGTTCATTCCCAACGCAGGGAATTTGCCCTTGGTCTTCTCTCCCGTGGGGCATCACCTGCAGTCACCTTCACAGCACACAGAAGGCCTCCATTCCAAATGGCCAAGGTGCTCCTGCCGATTGGTCAATGCCCGTAGCATGGGTTTGTCAAGGACATGAATATGGCCCCCAGCCTGGGCAGGTCTTCCTCCTGGGTCTTGCCAAGGCTGGCTCCCTCTCCCCATTCAGATCTGAAGTTAAATGTCACCTTCCAGAAGGGGCTGTGCTGACCATCCAATCTAAAGTAGCCGCCACAATCCAGTCACTATCTTTCCCATTGTCCTGTTGTATCATCTTCACGCTGTTCTCCAGTGAAGGCGGCAGTACCATTTCCCACGCACACGCTCTTCCACAATGTAACTGTGTCATTCCTTCCACCGGGGGGTGGTCTCCGTCCCCCACCTTCCAGCTGGGTGGGCTTGTGTCTGCTTTAACCAGCACAGTGCAGCACAAGTGATACAATGTGACTTTGGAGGCAGGGTCTTCCAAGGCCACGCATGCAGCTTCCCGCACTTGGAGCCTTCAGGCTGCCATGTTGAAAGGAAGCCCAATCACACGCAGACGCTACATGAAGATACTGTGACCAGCAGTCCTGGTCTTCAGATCATGCCAGCCCAGGGGCCAGACATGTGGGTGAGAGAGCTGTCAGTGATTCCTGCCCTCAGCCATCAAGTCACCCCCAACCTCTAAGGCTTCTCGGCTGAGGCCACAGACATTGTGGGACAGAACAGTCATCCCCACTGTGCTCTAGCCAAATTCCCAACCTGCAGAATCTGGTAACGTTAATTAAATGGTTGCTGTGAGGCACTAAGTGTGGAGATAATTTCTTACGCAGCAGAGTACCTGGAATAGAGCACTTACCACTGTGTGAAACCATCTCATATAATTGTTGACTGTCTGCCTTGCGCACTAAGTGTGACATTCCATGAGGCAGGAACGGTGCATTCTGTACACACCCTTTCAACAGTGCCTGGCACACGCAAGGCTCTCAGGAAATATTTCCTGAACAACTTAAGAGGGAAACAATGGCGAACACATTCAGTTTGAAAACCATAGTATTAATGTCCTATGGCGGCTGAGACAACTTGTGTTACAACAAACTTGGTGGCTTAAAATAACACACATTTATTCTCTTAATTCCAAAGGCCAAAAAAGTCCAAAATTACCACACTGCACTGAAGTCGAGGTGTTGGCAGGGCTCCACTACCTCCAGAGATTCTCGGGGAAAACCTCCCAACTTCAGACGGCTGCACGCATTCCTCGCCTCGAGGCCACATCACTCCAGGCTCTGGGGCCCCAAATACTTGTTTGTGATGGGATTGAGGGCCCACCTGCATAACCCAGGATAATCTCCCCATCTCAAAATCTTTAACTTAATCACATCGATAAAGTCTTTGTTGGGTAAAGGAACAATCATAGGTACCAGGAATGAGAATCATCTTGGGAGAGAGAGGGATGATTCGGCCCACCGCACCACCCAAGAAAGAAGATCCAGCCCCTGGCAACACAGCATCCCCCGGGAGCACCCCACACACCCACAGCTACCACCTTCAACTCCGCAAACACCCCACCTGGTGGCAGATGCCAAACCCAGACACACAGAACCCCTTTATGTTTAGAGAAGCAAGAGCAGAGATTAAATAGTGCAGAGAAAAGCCAGCTCAGCAGTGGATTCCTCCTCCACCGACCTTTGGCAAAAATGGGGAGCCTCTAGATATAAAGTGCGCAAGTAGAAGGTTGAGCCATGTGACACTGCTGCTATTTGACACATCTTTTGCCCACAAAAACTACAGTTTCTAATTAACCCCAGGCCTGATGATGACAAAGATCTCCAACTTCTGCCCTAAAAACCTCTTGTCAGAACTGCAAGAAGCAGAGATCCCAGCACAAAAGAGCGTCCAGCTCTCTCACCTGCTCACCTGGGGAGGACAGACAAGTTGCCCAGGAGAGGTGAAACAAAGGTAAACGAGCAGTCCTCAGTAGCCGTGGACTGGCTGCACAATCTAGCTGGCTCCCTCTGCATTTTCCCCTTCTGGAAAGGTTAGAGAGTGTCATCCCCTAACAGAGGGGAACCAGGAAGGAATATTCTAGGCTTTGCCTGTCACATCTACTCAACTCTACCTTGGTAGCTTGGGAAGCAACTGCAGATCATACGTAAAGGAATGGGCATGGCTGTGTTCCAATAAAACTTTATTTACAAAACAAGCTGGGGGCCAGATTTGGCTGACCTCAGCCCTACGTCAAAGTTTTCATCTTCCAAGATAATGGACAATAAACCCTAAAAACAAGCTTTGTGGCCACCCCACACGCCCGACCTTCCTTCAAGCAGAGCTGATGCTTTTGCTTTTCAAACTTCAGTGAGGTTGTATTCAATATATGTGAATCCTGGGGACTGACACACCCCCTCCATTGTAATTTCAAACCACCTCCCCATTTCCTAGCACAGCTATCACAACAAAAAAAGCAGTGAATTCCTGAAGCTGCCCTCCCCCTCCTTGCAGTGGAAGCTAATCATTTTTCAGCAGCAGTGAGATCTTCGGGGTTCGATGACAGGTGCCAGGACATGAATGAACTGACTGACCCAGAATCACTTCTGTGAAATCCAAGACAGGAGAAATTCAAATGCAGCTTTAAAAAAAACCCACACATGCACAATTGGATGACTTAAAACTCAGTGATCAAGGTTGACAACAGAAGCCTAAACCAGGGCCCAGGTGCATCTGCTAATTGTTCCCTGGCATCAGAGCCTCGTTCCATCACATTCACGAGCAGTCGTGGTGACAACGTCAACCAGAACATGTGCTTCCAGAACCATCTTTTTCATCTTTACTTGTTGAAAGATGTTATGTTTCCCTCAGATAGATCCACTCTCAAGAACATCTCACTTCACCTGCGTTCAAACCACTGCATTAAGATAAAAATAAATAAGACAAAAAGGGAAAGGCAGGGGAAGAGCGAGACCTCACTCCGGGCCCCCAGTCCCTACCAGCCAGCCTCCGAGGTCCAGACTCCAGGAAGCACACAAGGTGGACTGTTTCCACTAATTGTCGAACAAGAAAAGACCCTTTAATATCAAGAAGCTGAACCTAAGGGAGCAATTATTGGGAGATAAAAAGAAAAGGCATCTGTATGCAGGAGGATAAATTTGCACACTTTTCCATTTCATTAGGAGAGTCTTCTGTGGATTTTTGACAGTCACCTTGAACAGAATCAGAGAGAGAACTGATAATTGCCTGAAGCATACAGCACAGCCATGCCGCCCCCGTGGGCAACTGTGGCTTCACAACCTACGCGCACACACTCACACGCTCACAATCCCACACCCAGTCACTCACACACGCCCCCGCACTCACACTCACAAAGTGTGCTCTGCAAGCTGCGGCCCTTCCCCCCGCCCCCCACCACCCCCAGGGTTCTGAGCTAAGCCGCACAGGGAATTCTGTACCCCCAAAACAACGTGCTCGCCTGCTCCCCACTTTCTACATGCTCTACCAAATCAAAGAGGATGAGGACTCCCTGTCCATTGCTCGCCACAGTCCCCATCACTTAGGAAGAGGCTGTGTGGGCACATTCCCAAGCCCTAGGACAGGGGGAATGCACGTCCATCTCTGACCCCGGCATCTCTGGGGGGGTAAAGGACAATCTCTGCCAGTCCTCCGCAGTGACGGGTGAGGAGGCTCCCCCAGGCAAAGCTGTCAGTTCGCTCGGCTGGCAAACAAAACGAACACGCTTACAAAGCAAAAACCTCAAGGAAACTTGTCTTTCACTGCTTCTTGGAGCCTCCCATCTAACTTAAGCACAACCTGGTCCGAGTTCCCTTTAGGAGTTCTCCCAAAGATGCCCCCTGGTATTGTCTGCAAGTTTGAGGTCTTGCTCTTCCTTGCTTTCTTGTTCCTCTCCTTCACCTACCATCAAGCCCCTCCTGTGGGCCGAGACCCGCAGCAACAGGACGAACAGGAAGTTAGAGGAGAGCCACGCCATGAGCAAACAGGTTCAGATCCCAGTCCCGGCACTTCTTGGCCGGGTGACCTTAAGCATGTCCTTTTACCTTTCTGGGGCTCTAGAATGGAGGGAATGATCAACTCCAGGTTATTGTTAGGAGAGAAAATGGAGTGATGGAAGAAACGTGCTTGGCACTGTGTTCAATAAATAGTCGTTATCGTTATGTGATTAGCACATTCTGGGCAAGAAACCAGCCACTCCTTGTTAGGGACTCCTAGCGCATGCTCCATAACTGTGAACTTGAATGACCATGCTCCTGCAGGGTCACAGCTACCCTAAGAGGATGCCACAGCACCGAGGGAGCACGGAGGCAGGGGTTTAAATCTGCCCGGGGAGGAGGGGGTCAGAGGCAGCCTCAGCCAGGGGGGCATTTCCCTGCCAAGCTCCTTGGCGATGCCAGACGGATTCTTCAAACTCAGACAGCTCACATTCACATCTCGCATCTCACATCTCACAGCAGAGGCAGGCCACTCCTTCCTAGCTCCACGAGACTCCAGACACAGAGCAAGCGGACTTGGCGGAGGGGGTGGGGGCGGACTGCTTTCATCTTCTGGTTGAACTTCTTTGAGTTCTGAGGAACGTTGCTATTTGTACAACCATCCCCAAGGCTGAGACGGGATCAGATAATACATTTCAAGAAAACTTTGGCCAATGAAAGCTCTTCCGGAGGGCGCACCCAGGGCCCAGGAGGACATTGGGAGCTTACTGTTCGGGACTCAGGCGGAAGGGCTGAGAACATCAAGCCAGGAGGCAGACAGTCGGGGAGACGGCTCTGCAGCAGTGGGCGGGTGTGTCTCTGTGCGCCTCCATGGGAGACAGGATGAAAAAAAATCACCCTGAAGGAAAGTTAAGCTCCACAGAATCGTACTGACACTTTCTGGGACTCCTGGCCGTTCTGAAAAGTAGTTCTATGAGGCTTTACACTATTTGGGCCATTCTGGGAGTCACACACATAATCCCAGCATGCAGTCTGCCAGTGCTGTTCAGGAGCCCTCCTTGCTCCGTGCCACATGCCCCCTGGCCATAGCTGATGGGACCAGCGCAGGACACCTGACTCCAGGCGAGCCAGTCAGATCCCCCCTCCCAGGCCCGTGGCACTAAGAACGAGACACAGAGAGTGTGGGTCTCTGTGGTAGGCTGGAACAGAAGTGCCCAAAGGAAGAAGCTATGAGATGACCATACACCACCATGGGGGCTGGAGAGCGGGAGGAAAGCATTCCCTAGAGAGAAGAGGAAAGCCAGTGTGCAGAGAAGCAAGGCAAAGAGAAAGGGATTCTGGTGACTTCCCATTTCCTGACTCCAGTCCCGTCTGGAGGTCCAGCTGGCTGCATTCTACCTTATGGTTTTCCAAGACTCATTTGGGCTTGCCTTGGTTTCCATTCCTTACCACCCAAAAGAATTCCTTCCAACTCTGGTCAGTCAACAGTGGGAAATCCNCCAGGCGAGCCAGTCAGATCCCCCCTCCCAGGCCCGTGGCACTAAGAACGAGACACAGAGAGTGTGGGTCTCTGTGGTAGGCTGGAACAGAAGTGCCTAAAGGAAGAAGCTATGAGATGACCATACACCACCATGGGGGCTGGAGAGCGGGAGGAAAGCATTCCCTAGAGAGAAGAGGAAAGCCAGTGTGCAGAGAAGCAAGGCAAAGAGAAAGGGATTCTGGTGACTTCCCATTTCCTGACTCCAGTCCCGTCTGGAGGTCCAGCTGGCTGCATTCTACCTTATGGTTTTCCAAGACTCATTTGGGCTTGCCTTGGTTTCCATTCCTTACCACCCAAAAGAATTCCTTCCAACTCTGGTCAGTCAACAGTGGGAAATCCGGGGCGCCGGGGTGGCACAGCGGTTAAGCGTCTGCCTTCGGCTCAGGGCGTGATCCTGGTGTTATGGGATCGAGCCCCACATCGGGCTCCTCTGCTATGAGCCTGCTTCTTCCTCTCCCACTCCACCTGCTTGTGTTCCCNCTATGGTTTTCCAAGACTCATTTGGGCTTGCCTTGGTTTCCATTCCTTATCACCCAAAAGAATTCCTTCCAACTCTGGTCAGTCAACAGTGGGAAATCCCATCTCATTAGGTAGTGGGTGCACCAGCTGTCAGAAGAATGGCTCTCTCTAAGAAGGCCACACAAATAACTGCCCTAATGAGGTAGCAGGTTGAATTTAGCAAGACTTAGAAATCCTTCCAGCTCCAAATTTTAGAAAACTTGAGATAATATATATAGGCCTTAGACTGGTGGCAACTGGCTAGCTCAGTCAGGAGAGCATGCCACTCCTGATCTCGGGGTCCTGAATTCGAGCCCTACATTGGGCATAGAGATTACTTAAACAAATAAAGGCCTCAGATCCAACATGGTGCCCAGATGTGTTCTAACTGCTGTTGCTGTTCTTTTGTTTTGCCCACCTATTTTTAATTGGAATTGTTAATATTATAAAATCAATAGGTTTCACATGAAAATTCAAAAGTACGGCCTTTCTGGGAAAATCAGCTCTGACAACATCAGGCCCATGTTCCCACATGAATACAATCAGCTAGGGCTGAGCTGTCACCCTCTCTTTTATCTGGAGCATGTGGACAGCAGCGTGCCACAGACTTCTCCACTCCCTATTGCCCATCAACCCTGAATCTGGGTATCAGTTGCCTCATCAAGCTTGCAATTTTGTTTTTCCTATAGTTAGGTTTCTCTGTACCCAAGTTCCTATCAAAAGAAGAATTAAAAGATAAGCAGGGTACAGCGAATTTCTTACACTCAGCCTGCTTCCCTCCAGTAACCCTTATTTCCTAAGCCCTGCAGGTATCTCTGTTTGCAATCCCTGGTTTAAAGGCTCAAATAACTGCTTCCAGCAAGGGCCCCGGGTACAATTGCATCTTAAAGCCCATCCCTGATGAAAAATCTCAAGTCACAAAATACATTTCCAACCAGCTCGTCTTTTCTCCAATGTTTTTCCACAGTATTTAATACTGAATTTTAAAACTAGCCTGATTCTACCCAAATTAAGGCTACTTTTTGCTATTTCCAAAACCACTCTCACTTTCTGAGCCAGACGCACCACGTTTGAAGCGGCAAGTCCCTCCTCTGCGTCACTGAATCCTGAAACTGCCCGGCCAGGCCCAGGAAGACACCTATGAAATCGGCTGAAACTGGCAGTGTGGAATTACAGACATCAGAGGGGGCCCCGCTCACTCCTGAGCACTGCTACTGCACTTAGTACTAAATGAGCAGTTGTTGGAAATGATCTCTTCTTTGTAGACAGAGAAATCTCATTAAATGTTACTACAAAATTAAATAAGGAGATGGAGGCATTCGAGTAGGAAATGCTGGAGGTCACCTTGGGAGTTGCTGGCAAGTTGTGGTCTTCAGAGGGGAATGGATGGAGACCCAGATTTCCAGGAAGTAAAGGGCGAGGACAGCCGAGGCCGCTCTCCCAGCAGACCTCGGGCTGGGCCCTGCAGGATCATGAGCGCAGGTGTGTTTAACTGTGCTTTCTCAGTAACCACGGTATCTGTCTGCTTGGCACCCACTCATGACAGGGCCACTGATATTAGGTAAAGTTTCTTATTTTCTATATAGTCCATGCTCTGGATTTGGGAGTCCTGCAGACCGAGGGAGAGGCTGCCCTTCCCAGGGCTAGCTGACTCCTACAGAGAAGCACAACCCGCCCAGGAGCACCCCTTTCACACCCGAACCAACCAGCGTGAGGTCTACAAGCCCAACCACCTCCTCATGCCTCCCACACACCCAGTGAATACTGCCCCTGCCCTAAATTACCCCGGGACCAGGTGCCAGGCTACTAGAAGCCCCCGGGAATTCTTCCGACTAGACAACGCTCAGTGGTTTACTCTGCCGTCTTGCCTTTCCCACAGAAACCTACTAAGGGCCTGGCCTAGGCTTTCTCCCTGCTCCTGTCTGTCTCCTGAGCACCCTGGAGCTTCTCCTACGGCCCCACAAGGGATGTGGTGAGCCCCCCTCTGGGGCCTGTGAGCATACTCAAAGTATTCCTTCCGAGCCTTGTCCTTGTCTCTTCCCAGGGCCTCATCGATCCCGTTACCACACCACACCCAACACCTACATTCTTAGGAAAAGATGGGATGGTGTTTTTGAAATGTAAATTATGCGCTCACTGGGCCCACTGTGTCCTCCTTGCTCTCAGCTCCTCTCCCATCCAATCCTCTGGGCCTTCTGCGTTCATTGTCTCGGGGAAGGAGGGACCCAGAGACAGCTGAAAAAAAGAATGGATGCTCGGTTTTTGAGTTTCGAAAGCCTGAGCCTCTTGGGGCACACTAAGTACTCCAGTGTTTAGACAGAAGATTTGAAGGAATAGGTAATGAGTAAGAGCAAAGCTTCCCTCCTGGAGACGGCACACGTTCCCCAGACTCGGGCACAGGAGAGGGGAAGGGACAGGACGAGGGTGGGAGATCAGCAGGGCCCAAGACCAGGGCATCAGAGGTTCCAGAGAAGGTCTGATAAACACAAGACAGAACTTAAGGTAACTATTTCCACCTAAAGCAAAAGTACTTGACATTTTCCTTATGCAGTGGGGCGTTGCTGCAAGCAAACGAGCCAGTTTCCTACAGGCTTCTGAAATACCAAGACTGCTCATCAGAGACCTCATTTATACCTCTCACATGGGGGTACACCACCCAGATCCCCCCTCCCATAGCAGGCACGGAGGTGCACCAGCCAGATCAGCCCCCCATGGGCCTTGTTGCCCCAGCTGCTATGAGTGTGGGGTTCACAGAGCCCAAGGTCATGCCCACTTGCAAGGGCCCATTGCCCAGCCAATGATTGACGGGGCCAGGGCCGTGAATGGGACACACCCCCAACTAGACATCCTGTACTCCAAGCTCTGCCTGAGAGTCTGCTTCCTAGAAACCCAACCTCAACACCTCGTTTTCACAAACTCGATGTTTATCTGTCCCCAAAAGTCATTTGCTGACATCCTAACCCCCAGTGTGACGATATCAGGCAGTGGGGCCTTTGGGAGTGGATTATACCATGAGGTGGGGCCCTCACCAATGGGATTAGCCTCCCTGTAAGAGCTTGCTTCCTCTCTCTGCTCTCCATCCTATGAGGACACAGTGAGAAGGTGGCCATCTGCCAGCTAGAAAAAGAACCCTCCCCGAGAACCTGGCCATGATGGAGCCCTGATCCGGGGCAGCCAGCCTCCAGAACGGTGAGAAATACGTTTGCTGCTGGAGCCACCTGGCCAACAGCATTCTCTGAGCTAAGACATCTCCGTCTTATTAACCACCTGCCTGGACCCCAGCCTGGTAACCACCGGTGTAGGGCAAAGGTGAGCTCTAGCTGCCACTGAGTCCCCTGTGAGCTGTGTGGCCCAGGGCTGGAGAGTCACACACAACCTCCCTGGTTTGTTTTTCTGGGACACGGGGATCATGGTTCCTGCCCCACCTCTTCCCGTTTTCAGACCACAGGATGTGAAAGGGCCCTACAGACCCCTAATCCAGTCAGTCATGCAAAGCTTGAAGACAGCTGTCAAACCTCTTCAAAATGCCAGGGACAGTTACATTTGCACGCACACGTCTGAGAGACGCAGTAACTATTACCTCCTCTTCACCCTCATCACCATCTCATAGCAAAATCAGCCCCTAGGGGCATCTGGTTGGTGATTATGTGGGAGAGAGCATTCTGTGTCCCACCCCAACCTAATCACACTCAATAGATAAACTTTCTGGACAATTCCTCAACAATATGGTTCAAAGAAAGGTCTAACAGCTCCTGCCCTTGTGTGGACTTTCCTTCTGTTTAACTCAGTGGTTCTCTAAGGATGGTCCCCAAACCAGCAGCATCAACAGCATCTGGGAACTTATCAGAAATGCAAATTCTCAGACCCACCCTAGACCTACTGAGTCAGAAACTCTAGGGCGGGACCCAGCAGATGTTTTATCAGCCCCCCAGGTGAGTCTGATGCACCCCCAGCATGAGAACCACTGAGCTAAGGGAAGCCTTGCAGCTGTCACCTGTAAGACCCTTTCAGATCCTGGGGTCTATGGATGGGAAAGGGTGGGACAAGTATTACTGATCCCTACACACCCAGAAAAATAAGCCCTAAGGGCCTATGGACCCCCTCCCTCGAGCCCACCCTCAAGCTACACAGCTTATAAGGAAGGGACTCAGCACCACACAGATCTCAACTTTGCCCTAAACCAGTGGTTACTGGTCTGGGGGTCAGGCAAGCAGTTAACAAGAGGGAGGTGTCCCAGGCCAAGGAGAAGGAGACAGGAATAGAGGTAGGAGTGCAGGACATTTGCACTCACCCTTGACAGGCTATGGAAGTTAGGAAGGGGAAGTAGGAACGGGCAGAGGCAGGAGTTGAATGTGGTACAAGTCTATGATTCACTATAACAACTTCTAGGCAGACGTTCCCCCACTTCTGCCCCCCTCCCTGTAACGACACTCCTTCCCACAAAAAACAGCAGTCTAGAGCACAAGCCAGCACATAAATAAAGCAGCCTGAATCAACTGGGTTTATACCTTTAAGCAGAAGTGATAGATTGCTTTATAATTTATTAGCCCTTCCATGGGGCACACTCAGATACAAAGCTATGAACACATTCAAATGTTTTTTATGCATCTAGCGATATAAACTCTATCAAATGCTATATAAATCCAGATAAAGGTAATAAAGTTAGTGTAGTAAAAGGCCAATGGCAATGTAATAGTTGATGCCCCCTGGTAACCTACCTAAAATATTACAATAACTCAAGTCTCCATATAGTGCTCTCTTTTTCTCATCTGAGATAAACCTGTTTTGAGCTTTAAGATATTTAAATAAGGCTAGATTGAATTAATCTGGTTTACGCTCATAAAGATGCTTCTTCAGGTGTCAGTGGGCTCTGTTTGCTTGGACGTGTCTCTCGCAGCTCCTAATTTTCCCCCCGAAGGAAGATCAGATCAGGGGCCCCAGCATTAAAGAACCATCCCTTAAACTAGCAGTGGTATCAACATGCCTGCGGGGGACAGATACACTCTCCTTCCAGATCCTTTCCTGGCCACCATCTGCAAGATGTGCTTCTGGGAATAAAAATCATGCTGGCTGGGATTTTTATTTAAAGTCTTCTGCTGCGCATCTTGGCTGCACAGAATCTATGTGCAAATCCGAAGTGACGCTGAAGGGCGTGCCCTGAAACACTAAGTGTCTTAGGACGTTTCTTAGGTGCAAATCTCAGAAAACCAACTCAAGACGACTTACATGGAAAAGGAAGTTTCTTGGATGAAGGAAACGAGAAGGCAAGGGCGGGGAGGGTCCTACTTCATGCCCTCTGGAGGTCGGGGACCACAGGCCTGCATCATCCCAGCAAAAAGGACCAATGAGAAGGGGACCAATAGGCCAGGCTCATCCCAGAGCCCAGGGCAGCATCAAGGGAAGATGCTATGCTCTGATTGGCCAGAGGGAGGCTGTGCCCTGCTTGGCCAGGATGTTAACTCTGACTGATCACATGCCTCTCTGGGGCTAGGTAGGTGAGCAGCCCCTGAACCAAAAATGATAGCTGGGGAGGGGGCATGCATATCAGTGCTGGTACCCAACCCTGTGGCAAAATCTTAAAGGAATGTCTATTAACAGGGTGCAGACGAGAGGGGACTGGCTGAGGCACAGACGACTAGCTCACATCCCATGTTCTGTGCATAGGCAGGATCCAAAAGGATCCCCCAGAAGAAGAGGGTCTGGACTAGTTAGAGCCGTTTGTATGAAACTGCCTCAGGTTGGGTAGCCTGGGTGGCTTAGTCAGTTAAGTGTCTGCCTTCGGCTCAGGTCATGATCCCAGGGTTCTGGGATCGAGCCCCGAATTGGGCTCCCTACTCAGCGGGGGTCTGCTTCTCCCTCTCCCTCTGCCCCTCCCATCTCCTCGTGTGCACACGGGGGCGCTCTCTCGCTCACTCGCTCTCTCTCTCTCTCAAATAAATAAATAAATAAAATCTTAAAAAGAAAAAGAAACCGCCCCAGGCAAACTGTCATCAAACTAAAAACAGAAGGAACAGAGAATGTTTAACCCAAAGATATGATGAGATATTTGTTTGTCAAATAGGTAAGCATACTTGTTCTGAACAATTCCAAAAGCTCAGAGGGGTGTGTGATCATGGACACAAAGAAAGAAGAAAACAACAATCAGATCTGAGCTTTGATAGGATGGGTTACCTTTTTAAGCAGTGAGTGCCTCATCACTGGGAGCAATCAAACAGCACACAGAAGGAATATCCCTGAATAGGGGGAGGGTCACTCTCAGATTCCTTTCTCTTGGTTTAATGTCTCCTAAAAATAAGCATCCCAAGCCCAGGAGAGTAATAACTTTAATCAAGTGGAAAACCCTGCCCCCTTCTTCCTGCCATCCACCCAGGCTCTCCGGTGGGAGATGTGATGAAATGCTAAAACCCCAAACAGTGTCACATCAGAGACACTGGAGACGCCTAACAAGCAGATGGAACTAAAATGATGGATTCCTCCAGACTGCAAAATCCATCACTTCTCTCCACGAACAAAGGGCGGGGTGAAGCTCGCCTGAAAGCAGGCTCTGGTTTAAGAATCAAAGCACTTCAACATATCACAAAAGGGTCCAAAATGGAAAAACCAGTATCTGCACAGAGGAACGGAAGCTGGGGCTTCCTCCTATGGCACTATATGTGCTAGAGACACTGAATTCGTCCCTAAGTCCCCAATATTGTGCAGTCATGCCGAGGCAAATGGGAATCACTTAATAAGGGCTTCCAAATGCTGCCACGCAAATAATAACAGTAATCACAATCATAACACTGGCATGCTGTTTCGAAACATGGCATCCGAGTTGGGGTGGCATGTTAATAAACAGGGCTCAAGATGCCACCCAGGAAGCTGACTTCCTTGTGACTCTAATGAGCCCTAATCATATCCATAATCGTATACATTGTCTACACAGATCAACTTACTCCCTAACTCCAAACCACTCCCACTTGCGGCGTGGGGAAGGAGAGAGGGAAGGGGTACTGCCCAAGCTCATACTGTCGGCAACGCAGGTTTCGTGATCCAATGGGATTGACATTCTATTCAGTGCAGAGCAATTTCCAATCGATACTGAACTATCACTTGTCACCATGCTGAAAGCCACAAAGATCACAGGAGAGATGCCGCTGGTCATTGCTAGGACCGGGGTCCTCAATCGGTCAACACCCTCGCTTGTGGTCACCGGAACGGCGATGCCTGCCCCGCATTGTGGGAAAGGCACACACACACCCCATTTCATACACCTTGACTGTTACCATGGCTACCCAGACCTGCGTTGGGTTGCAGTAATGTCTGGGTCAGTCGACTCAGGCGCCCCAAGGCAGGTCTGGACTGGGAGCTGGTGACCCCACTTCAGAGCCTGGAGCTTGAAGTGCAGCTGGGGACCAGGGCAGTGGGATGGGTGTATGCGTCTACAAGGACATGATGTGGAAGGAGCTAGAGTCTGAGCTGGTCTGGGGCACAATGCCCAACTGTCCCCAGGTCCACCACCCAGGCTGCTGGCACAGCTGGCAAAAAAAAGCGACACCAAGGCCTGTCCCCAGTGCCACGTCCCCCACACGTTGTGGGTGGGCGGGAAGCAAGGGCACTTGAACTCATCAAGAACATCACAGCTCTGACCAGCCAGGCACGGGTCCTTCATGCTGCGGGACAGTTGCACCCCTCCAACTCTGGTCTCATAGACCTGTACCAGCTCCCAGGTTAGGCCCCCATCCGGGCTCCTGAGACTGGCCTCAGGCAGGGAGGTCTTGCCCTCCAGGTCAGAACTCTGATGGACCCAGCTGTTCTTACCATGGCCTCCTGTAACCCGGACTGACCTGTGAGGGGGAAGGAAGGATCAGGGGTTGGTCTGGGGGGGGTCCTTCCCTGGCAGGCCTGTGGGGGGTGAGAGCCTTCTACCCCCGTGACCCCACCGTGGCCCGGTTGGGGAGGGGCAGGGCTCCTGGGAAAAAAGCAGCGTTCGCACCCACTCTCCATGGCTTGGTTTTCAACACTGTTTTTTCATAATAGGACTCCGAAAATAAATCAACAAAATGAGAGGGAAAATGAAAACCAAAGAAACAAAAGGAAGCCAACAAAAGCAGTGTAGTCACTGCCTTTGAATTATTTCAAGGGAGATTGGTTTTCCATCAGTGCTGGTGGCATAGAGTTGTTGTTGTAAGTAAATCTATTTAAGTGAAAAACTGGCAGAGACAGCTGGTGCTGATATTTGGGAAACACTGATCTAACTCAATCCCCTCACTGCACAAATGGGGAAACTGAGGGAGGAGCCCAGGCAGTAGGAGCGAGCCTCAGTTGGCGGCTCCCTGGTGGGGCATTTTCGGGACTCCCTCATGCCACCTTCGGTGGTCAAGGAGCTGCACCCAGCATTCACTTCCAGGATGGAAATCTCCATTTTATTCTTTTTTTTAAGANTGGAAATCTCCATTTTATTCTTTTTTTTAAGATTTTATGTATTTATTTGAGAGAGAGAGAACGAACACAAGTAGGGGGAAGCAGAGGGAAAAGCAGACTCCCCGCTGAGCAGGGAGCCAGATGTGGGGCTCGATCCCAGGACCCTGGGATCATGACCTGAGCAGAAGGCAGACGCTTCACCGACTGAGTTCCCAGGCGCCCCTGTGGATCTCCATTTTAA
>NC_048229.1:4477892-4529481 GCF_002007445.2 Ailuropoda melanoleuca
TCATGACCTGAGCAGAAGGCAGACGCTTCACCGACTGAGTTCCCAGGCGCCCCTGTGGATCTCCATTTTAAAGCCATCCCGCAGGGCCTGCGGCTGGGCCTGGGTTCTTCCTGCGGGTCCAGCACACCTGAATGAACCGATCTCTGTGGGGGTGGGGGAGGAAGGTCTTCAGTGGCATGAGGCTGGCAGTGAGGACACACGGTGCTGCGGACAGATGCAGCCTGGGAAAGTGAGTCGGCCCACCCGCACAGGGGGCCACAGGGGAGTCTGCTGGGCAAGAGCAGCCGGTGGGCAGACGAGAGCTTTGAAGACCAGCACCACCACCTCTCAGCCCACGGCTGTCCTGATCCCGGAGGCAGGCAGAGGCTCCTCGAAAGCTGAGCCCACGGCTCCCACAGGACCCAGCGACTCCGCACCAGAACTGGAACGAGTGTTCCAAGACTTGTGAGTGCTCACAGCAGCCTTACTCCCTGTAGCCACAAGGTGGAAATCAACACATGACACATCAAGAATGGGGCCCATCAGTACAAGGAGACAGGATCCGGCCACAAAAAGGAAAGAAGCACCGATACACCACAGATGAACCTTGAACACGTGATGCTCAGTGAGAGCAGGGACGGACACAGTACAGTTCCCGCTGCAGAAAAAGTCCAGAAGAGGCAGATCCCAAAGACAGCAAGCAGGTGAGCAGTTGCCAAGAGGCAGGGCGGGGGGCGGAAATGAGGAGTGAGTACTTTGTGGCTTTCGGGGTAATGAGAAATCCAGGAGTAGACAGCGGTGATGGTCACACAACACTGTGAATGTGGCATCACTAACGGTAAATCNACTGCAGGAAAAGTCCAGAAGAGGCAGATCCCAAAGACAGCAAGCAGGTGAGCAGTTGCCAAGAGGCAGGGCGGGGAGCGGAAATGAGGAGTGAGTACTTTGTGGCTTTCGGGGTGATGAGAAATCCAGGAGTAGACAGCGGTGATGGTCACACAACACTGTGAATGTGGCATCACTAACGGTAAATCCTGTGTTGTATATATTTTACCACAATTTTTTTTTAAAAAGCAGGTTGACAGGGTCAAGCATTGGAAAGGCCTCTGGGAGAGGGAGCAGGGGACAAGTGCCTCTGGGATGGCAACTACCAGGAAATGCTGGAGGACAGAGAAGCCTGCTGGAGATCCCTGAGGCCTCCGCTGTCCTGGGCCGATGTCCCAGACAAACACCCTCACCTGCTTGAAGTTCTTCCTCAAACTGAGGTCGAGAGGGGAAGGAAGACGGAAGAGCCCAGCTCCAGCGTGACCTGAGAGTTTATGTCTCCACCAGAACCCAGCGAGGTTCCCCAGCTGACCTAACCAGGCCAAGGTCTGCCACTTACTGGCTTGTGATTGGGGGCAAATTACTCAATCTCTCTGGGCCTCCGTCTCCTCGAGAGTCGGGTAGGGACAGTGATAACACCGACTTGACGGGGGTGTTGTGAGGACCAACAGAGGGACGTCTGCCACAGTGGCCCAGCACTGGACTTGGCACGTAACAGCATCTCCACAAACATGCATTGCTACCATGTTTACAGACCACAAATATCATGAGGACCTGCTACGTGTTAGAACAGAACTCCACACTGGAGCCTGTTGACTTCGATGTTCCTCGCGCGTCTGCCTCCCAGTTCAGTCTCATCTTCAGGAAGGAGACTGAGAGGCCACAGATACGCTCACGGCAGCCAGCTTTAAAAAACCATACACACCTCAGTCATCAAACTCGGTTCATCAAGGCTGGTGCCAGAAGGGCCTGGAGACTGCATCAGTCACCTAGGGCAGCCACAGCAAATTTCCAAAACAGGGTGGCTCAGGACAGAAATGCACCCTCTCCCGGGGCACCTGGGTACCTCAGCAGTTAAGCGTCTCCCTTCGGCTCAGGGCGTGATCCCGGCGTTATGGGATCAAGCCCCACATCAGGCTCCTCTGCTGGTAGCCTGCTTCTCCCTCTCCCTCTGCCTGCTGGTCCCCCTGCTTGTGTGTTCACACTCTCTCTGTCTAATAAAGAAATTATTAAAAAAAAAAAAAAAAAAAAAAAAAAAAAGAAAGACATCAGCTCTAATATCAGGTTCTGTCAAAGGAAGCAGGCAGCTGGGAAACATGCCACTAATCAGAGCAGCACTTCTCTGAAGCTTGTTATACCACCAACACCGTGGAAAAGCCAGCGACTTATCCCAAAACCAGCTTGGAGTTCACTCCCTCAGCCCCAGTCCAGAGACACTAGACATGTTGGTCAGGGTTTTCTTGCAGAGAACAGAATCCACTCCAGCTAGCTGATGCAGACAGGGACTCTTACAGGGGAAGCAAAGGCCTTATGGATCACTGGGGAGGTTGAAGAAACAAGCCCTATAGGTTAATATTTCAGAAAGGAACCTCCCAGGCACATGGCAGACCCAGGGCACAAGGAGCGGTTGTCTTCTGTACGATCAGGAAGCCACCAGCTGGACTGGGAAGCTGCCACCACAGCTGCTCACTCCAGAATCACGCTACCACTGCCACCATCTGGAAGCCAGCACCTTACGAAAGCCGGGACCATCCAAAAAAAGTCGCGATCTATATGCTGCCTCTGAAGCACCATGCCTGCTTCAGTCCACCCCATCAGAGCTGGTACTCCATGGCCTGCCTCTCCACCCCCTCAAAACCATGAGCAGGCACTGGGACATCTGCTGACTCAGCCCCCGGAAAGCCAGACACCTCTGCAACGGTGCTTGCCTGGAGAAATGGCAGAAGGGTGGCTAGGCCTCACCTCTACCTTCCGTATCTCTCCAAACTCACTCTCAATTCTGGGGCTTTGGCAGGACTGAGGAAGAGGTATGCTGCTCTGTTGGGCCTGTGGAAAGGCAAGGATGTAAGCTCCACCGGCCTGCCACGGTGAGAAGAACAAAGAGAAAAGCAGAGCCAAGAGACTAAAACAAAAAACCTAAGCTCCAATGGAATGCCCTGAGCTCCTGGATCCAACCATGCCTGAAGCCAAACTCTGAACTTTTTCTTTACTTATAGCCAAAAGGAAAGATTTTTTTTTTCTTTAAGCAGTTTGACTTGAGTTTCTGTTTCCTACAAGCAAAAGAATCCTGACTATGACTACACTCTAACCCCAAGGCCAGAGGGCCTTAGCTCTATCCTTAGAGACACATGCCAGAGCAAATCAGAGATCACAGAACTCCCCGGACTGGTTACATGGTTAACCCTGAGAAATCTCACACTCCTCCTCCCTTCCAGTTTCTAACTTGAGACTTCACCTCAGCTTCCTCTCTCCTCTCTCTCTCGCTCTCTCTCCCTCCCCCTTCTCCCCCCAACCCCGAATGGATTAAACTGAACTGTCCATTGGTCGCCTCATCCAGAAAGCCTTCCCTGACCTTCCCATGCTAGGCATCTCGACTCTGCCCTCCCATGCTCTCTCTGGGCATGTGTTACCATTATACCATGCTGGGCTGAAACTCCGTCTCCCTATGGAGAATGTAAGTTTCCTGGGGATGAGGGTCCGTACGTTTCACCTTCCATCCCAGTGCCGAATCGGAGACCCGGGACTGTGTGGGGTTCTACGGATATTTTCTTAATGAAGGAATTCATGCACCTCCTTCACGTCTGCCATCTGCTTGGCCTCCCCTTTCTCTTCTCAGCTCCCTGGCTCCCTTATTTCTAATTACTTTCAGCACTTTCAAATGCGAGTAGCCAGAGTTTTGAGAGGAAACCAATCAATCGCGGTCGGTAGAACTCCCATGTGAGCCCAACCCCGCACCTCCCTGCCTCGCTTAACCAGCTCAGCATCTCTCCTCATCCTTTCCTTCTGGCTTTCAGAGCTTTCCAAACAAAATCTTCCTCAAAAATCAAGCCCAGAAAACAGAACCACCAGACTTATAAAAATAGCTATTTGAATGCACTGTAATAAATGAACAAATACAAAATCAACACCTAACGCTCCTGAGAATTAACTTCGGCAGTACAGCCCGAAGCTTGAAGGAGAAGGAACAGGGAGAGAAAACCAAATTATATGAAGCAGAGAACGCAAAGCCTGAATTTGAGATTGTTTTGACAAACAGAAGCAGCCACGTGAGAGAAAACATGTAATAACCTCCCAGAAATTCCCCAACGTCTTCACTCTTAGAAGCCAGCCCCTTTAGGAAAAAAAGAACAAAATCCAAATACAATCAAGTCTTTTTTTGAAAACTAAATGTGAGCAGTTGCTCCCTGCTCTTTGCACCCCAGCCTTTCATGCTGTTCTCAGGTGAAGAGCACCGAAGATGTGCCCTCGGGGCATCGGCACCTGCTCCTAGAGCCACGGCCCGTGGGAGAGCTGAGGGAGGGGAGCAGCGGGCAGCCGGCGCCGCAGACTCTTTCCCCTGTGCACCTGCAGTGCACCTGACGCTGGCCAAGCCCCACCAGCTAACGGTGGGCGCCACCACCGTGAAGTTCGCCAGCCAGGAGCTAAAGTCAGCTCTACGTCCATGTGCCAAGCTGAGGTCATGCCTGTAAAGGGGATGAACATCGTCCGCAGAAAGAGAACATTTGGGTGGCCCGAGAAAGCCTGTCTGAAGTGGGGACATCAAAGCAAAGCCACATCTCCTGGGTGCCCCTGGAGGCCACCTGCAGCCCAGGTGGGTGGCTCCTGGACACTGACACCATCCACGTGGAACATCGGCCTCTCTCTCTGCCTGAGGCTCTCTCTGGCCACCGGAGCACACTCTGCCTGACGCAGGGAGTGCCAGCAAGTCAGTGCCACCAAGAGGGGGGTCAACAGGTGATGATAGAGACCCCGGCTTCTTCGCGCCTAGTCAGACTGTGGGGACAGGTGATCTACCCAGGTGACCCGTGGGCCCCAGGGATCTGCTCACTCACACACCTGTGGATCACCTGTGATTGCCGTGCCTCTCCCCCCTTGCCTGCCCCCACCCACTGCCTGTGACCCACCTGCACCCAAATCTTTGTCTTGAGTCTGCTTTGAGGAGAGCCAAACCCAGACAGCCATGAACAGGTGATGGGAAAGGGAACAGACTATCAGAAGGCCCCAAGGGCTGAGATCTCAGCTTTTCAAAGGACAGAAAGAACAGGTGTGGACAGGGAGGGAGCCGGGGGATGGCACGAGGGGGTGCTGGGTGTCAGATGGGGCCCGGCTGGGCAGGGCCCCTCGGGAAAGGCCCAGGACGATGGAGGAGTAGGACTACAGTGTGGAGCAGGGGAGAGACGGGATCCAACTACTCTTTCAGATGTCCTGTGGTCTAGACGTGCACCCGCAGACGGATAAACAGAAAGTACTCCATCCCCACGACGGAGTGTCATTCAGCCAAAAGAAGGAACCAAGTGCTGACACAAGCTGCAACACGAACCTCAAAACACATGACATCACCTGAAAGAAGCCAGAAACAAAGGGTCACTTCTCTGTAGGACTCCTTATATGAGACATCCAGAAAAGGCGAATCCACAGAGACGGAGAACAGGTCAGCGGCTGCCAGCAGCTGGGGCGAGGGAGCAGGGAGAGACAGTGAATAGATGTGGGGTTTCCTTTTGGGGGGATGAGAATGTTTGGAACTCGATGGAGCTGGTGGTTGTACAACACTGTGCATGAACCAAATGCCACTGAATTGTTCAGCTGAACATGTTTATGTTTTGTGGATTTCAGAGGAGGAGGAGAAGGAAGGGACTCCTCTGGCTCACTGGTGGAGAATGGGCTGGGTGGAAGAGGGAGGCAGGGACAGGACCCAGGAGGTACACGAGCCTTCCAGGCGGGAGGTGACAGCAGTTTGGGTGAGGCATCAGGGAAACAGAGTGAATGGGCCATTTGAGATCGCCCGTGGCACTGGCAGGCAGGCCTTGGACTTGGGCAGAACACAGGGTGAGAGTCAGAAGGGCTGTCTCTGTGTGCCACCTGCCCTGAGCTGAACTTCCTGCTACCTCCTTCTTGCCCAGGTGAGAGACCCTATGTACCCACTCCCGGGGTACCACCAGCTGCCACCCTCCACTGCTGCCAGGGACAAACGGCTGCAGCCTCTGTGCAGTTTGGGGGCTCAGAATTAGGATCTGTCCACCACCATAACTGCCTGCACCCCATAATAAAGCAGCAGGAATAACAGTAATACATAACGTTAATACTGCAAGAGGAACCCTCCCTCCCACAGAGCGGAGAAGTCCGTCTGGAGTGCTGCTTTGGGGCATAACCCGGCATCAGGCAACCCATGGAACCCTCTCCTGAACACTGCAGGGATCTGTATGATCCCATCTAAAAACCGAGGACATCACCTGGATAACTGTTCCTCAGATTGTTGGCTGCCAAACCACCTCCATCAGAATCACCTCTACTTGTTGCAAGTAATTGGGCCGTGGCCTAACCCTTCCTAATCAGAATGCTTGGACTCCCAGAGTCTGCATTTAACAAGTACCTAAGAAACAGTGTTACACGACAAAGCTTGAGCACCACAGGCCTAGATCACAAGGGTCCCGCCCCAATGTCCACAGCAGCAGAGAAGTCAAGACTCAAATCCTGTAAATCTACGAATTTAATGAGAAAGATGAAAATAATCTCACTCTCAGCCAAAAGGGAAGAAATGCTGTCACCTGATCACAAATGTTACAGAACAAGGGAATTCTTGCCCTGGAGTATACAGGGTAGGGGAGCACGAATCAGCACTGGCTGAAAACCAGCCTGCTGACCACGGCCCCCAACTCTAACTGGGTGTCCCACACAGCTCGTCTGTGCTCACATCCCACAGCCAGGCTCCCAGAGTGGAAGCTGGACCTAGAAGCAATCCAGTTCTCACACCGGAGCAAGCCCTAGAGTCACCTGAAGGGCTTCTTCCATCACTGATCACTTGGTCCCAGCCCCAGAGCTCCTGATTCAGCAGGTGGGGCCCGAGAATGTGCACTTCTAATAGGTTTGCAGCTGAAGCTGAAGCTGCTGGCTTGGTGAGGGGAGGCAGCACTTTGAAAAGCCAGCGCAGAGCAGGGTGCATACCTTCTCCCAGTCACAGGGATGAGGTAATCGGGTTGGTAATCGGGTTGGTCCTCTGAAGCAAAGACATAGAATGGGATATTTCAACTGGGACAACAAGAATCGTGTGACCAGGAAAAGCAATGAAATGGAGATAGCAAAAGTCTGTGATCCAAGAGGAGGGCACACAAGACAGGTCACCCGCTTCACTGGTGGCCCAGCATTGTCCCTGGTCACAATCATTCACCCTAAACAGAATCCAATCCAATCAATTTTTACAAAGGACTGACCATGGGCCAGAAACTATGCCAAGGGATTCATGTCCATACCCCTGACTACAAAGATCCTTTGGTCTCCAAGGAGCAATAAGACCCTTCTACATACTTCTGTAATAATGCCAGGAAAAGAAATTCCTAGCCACTATAACCTTAGCAGAAAATTCAGTTATCAAATCATAAGCACTTACTAAATGGCTGGTTTGGGCCAGCACCGCACCAAGTTCTGTAAGGAGATCATTGTATAAGGCGGGTTTCCTGCCCCAGAGACACAAGCTTGTCTCCATGAAGAGGGTCCTTAGCAAAAAACGTCATCAGCTCAGTGTGGGACTTCTGAAAAGACTGCTCAAAAAGAGTTGACACTGTCTCCCCTCACTGCTGCCTGGAAGGTAGAGGTGATAGCTGGAGCTCTGGGAGCCATATTGGACCATGAAGTGACGATAAGGACAGAAGTCACAAGCTAAGGAAAGCAAAGCAGAGGGTAGAGCAGCCTGTGTTTCTGATACATGGGGTGAGATGAAAATTAACTTCTATCTTGTTTAATCCCATTTTGTTTTTTCTGTTCTATATAGCCAAACTTAATCCTGGATGACTCCTGTGGGCCAAGTAACCAATTTTACCAGACATGTGGGTTAGGTAAGAATCCCATTCCTGGCCTGGGTAAGTCTCCTTTCCCAAGATGAACACACTGAACCAACTAAGACAAAGAACATCTAAAGTCAGTGATATCAGCCACATACAAGCTAGTATGACTATCAAAGAGCTCTGGAATTGGAAAAGTCCTATAGACTTTCTGATTCAACCAATCCATTTGATTGATGAGGAAGTTGAGACTCTCAGAAGAAAAAAAAATTCCCAACATCTCCAGGATAGGACTTTTTCTACTAAAGTAACTTTCATCAGAAAGATTTGCTCACTCACTAGAGGAGTCCATAACAGTACTTTTGCCAGATCCAAAAATAGAGAAGAACAACAAAACAATTTCACAGAACATCTCAATTAATTAATTGCCCAAAGAAATCAAGCTCAGGTCCTTAGGAACAACATAGAAGCTATTTATATATTTATTGGGGGGGGTGCATAATGTGACTTTGCACATTTAACCCTGTCCCAATATTTACAGCACACTCCTGTCTATCTTGGCAAGCAGGTGTCAATTCTATATTTGTGCCTAAAACTTTCTCCTAAAGCCAATTTATCACTCAACTAATCAGGAGATGTTTATTGGCTGGGAACTCATCAGGAAATTTCCATGACCAGGGGTTGTCTGCTGCAGGCATCATTTAGAAACAAAGTAGGCTAGACGTTTAAGAAGCAAGTTTTTTTGCAGAAGAAATTCTTGGAAGAGGACATTTTAAAAATCAAGTGCTTATAACCTGAGGCTACCACCTCACTTTCAAATTTCCATCCCCTTCAAGTGGGAAATACCCTAATGGGGAAGCTGCAGAAAGAATTAAGACAGGATCTAGCCAAGGGACTGTAGAGATGATAATGCATGAGAAAGGCAAAGATGTTCACACTGGCATTGTTTATAATAGAAAACAAAATGGAAACATAATTACCCATCAACAGGGAGTTTTTTAAGTACATCATAACATGCAGGCAGTGGAATATTACCCAGCCATTATGAATGAAGGGGCAGATCGACACGTGTGTCTGTGGGAAGCGCTCTAGAATATGAATTTTTTTTTTTTAATCAAACTACAGGGGCGCCTGACGGCTCAGTCAGTTAAGCATCTGCCCTCAGCTCAGGTCATGATCTCAGGGTCCTGGGATGGAGTCCTGCGTCAGGCTCCCTGCTCAGCAGGGTCTGCTTCGCCCTCTCCCTCTGCCCCTCCCCCTGCTTGTGCTCTCTCTCTCTCTCACTCTAATAAATAAATAAAATCTTAAAAAAAAATCAAAGTGCAAAAGAGTGTATGCACCGTGCCTTCCTTCACGTAGTTAACACACACATATGGAATAGGATGTTTCTGGAATGACAAATAGGTTGGTTGGGGGAGTTCATTTTGTAACTGTATGTACTATTTGAACTGTTTTTACCAAGCACATGTGTTTTTTTTAAGTATTAACAGGGATTAGTACAAAAGTTTTAAGTGTTTTTCCTTTATACTTTTTTTGAGGGAAATAATATATAAGCAATTGCTTTCAAACTCTGTTCTCTGGAATCCTAGAATCTTTAAAAACATGTCGGGAAAAGGGTGGGCAGGACTGCTAACCTGGTTCTGGTCGGAGTGGCGGTGCTTTATAGCCTATGTTCCTGGACAATATTTCTTGTAGGAATAAAAGAGTTCCACCACTAAAAAATACATTTCAAAAACCATTGGGACAAGGGCAATGTAAATGCACAAGGTTATTTATATTGTTTTTATTGAGAAAAATGTGCCCAAGTTTTCCAGCACGGACCTAAAGGAAGGCTGTTTATTCAACTCTCAGGAATTGATAGGGCCTAAAGTCCACATCTCTGGAATCCCTGAGGTTTATCCATGGAGTAAGGTGAACAATGTCTCTGCCCCCACCCCCAACACACACACAAAATTCATGTTTACCTGGAACCTCAGAACGTGACCTTGTGCGGATATAGGGTCTTTCAGACGCAGTACGTTAAGATGAGGTCACCCTGGATGACAGTGGGCCCTGAGTCCAATGACTGTGGCCTCAAGAGAAGAGGCGAGGACACACGTGAACACACACGGGGAGAGAGCCATGTGACAACAGAGGCAGAGATGGGAGAAACGTCTCAACATGCCAAGGAATACCAGTTTTAAAGGCACCGGGTTTGTAGTAATTTGCTGTGGTGGCCCCAGAAAACTGACACATGAAAGGAAAGAAAAAGAAAGAAAGAAAGAAAGGAGAGAAAGGAGAGGAAGGAGAGTTAGAAAGAAAAGAAAAGAAAAGAAGGAGGAAAGAAAGAAAGAAAGAAAGAAAGAAAGAAAGAAAGAAAGAAAGAAAAAGAAAGAAAGAAAAGAAGAAGAGGAGGAGGAGAGGAAGGGACGGAGGGAGGGAGGGAGGAAGGAAGGAAGGAAGGAAGGAAGGGAGGGAAACCATATGCACGGGCCACAAACCAACAACTAAACCAGAAGAGGCTTCCACCCTGATACACTCCACTGCCTCGCCGTCAAACTCAGGCGTGCTCAGCTTCATCTGGAGGGCTTGTTAACACCCAGATTCCTGGGCTGCACCTGCAGAATTTCTGGTCGCCCAGGTCTGGGATGGGGGCCCGAGAATCTGCACCTCCAGGTGGCAAAGCTGTGGGGCCAGGGACCACCCTTTAAGAAGCACAGCTCCTATTGCTCCAAACAGAGAAGAGCCCAGGGCACTCCTCCCCGAAGCTGCCACCTGAGACGCACCACTTCCTTCTTCTCTACAGGTTAGCCTCACAGGTAAGTTGTTTTTTTTTTTTTTAGCAAAAGGTTCTACAACTAGCAATTTAAAAAAGAAACTTCAGGAAATCTGCAGTGTCTCCTCTCCTCCCAAAATACCTTAGTCTGTGTAGGAGACATCTGCTGTTTTTGCCTGCCCGAGCTCCAGTCCTCCTTCTGCTCATCTCTCCTGGCTTTCCTTGGGGAGCCTTCCTTCCCCCACTCCTAGCCCACGGGGCTTAGGGTAATAGATGCCACCTAGCACCCGTGACCCAGGCCAGCCGAGCAGAGTGAATGGTTCCAGGATGGGCACTTGCTGGGCCCCTTAGATGAAACTCAGAGAGAAATGATGAAACTATTGAGAAAAAGCAGTTCTTTCCCCTAGAACTGCAGAGCTGGGAGGATAAGGGAGCACAGGAATCCAGGAGCACCTGCAGCTTCTCTGACACTCATGGGGAAAACCTGCTCAGGGACATAGTCAACAGTGGACAGGAAAGCCTGCAGCCGCCGAGGGAATTCCCAATGCTGCCGTCTGAGCCCCTGGATGCAGCTACACCTGAAGCGGTCCTACCAGAAAATCTGTGCCTTGATTTTTCCATTGCAGACCCAATAAATTCTTTTGATTCATAGGTAGACAGACAAATAATTTACTTAGTGGGTTTGAACTGGGTTTCTCTTGATGGCAAGCAACCACAGGACTCCTGACTGATACAGATCTCAGTACTGTCTTCCAGGAAGCAGGGACCTGAAGGGGGATGAACCAAGTGACATCAAGGACCCTTCCCGGTCAGGAATCAGCGCACTTACACATCACAGGAGCAAAAATGTGAAGGAAGTTCTAATTTGGAAAAGTGCTCAGAATCCAAAAGCAAGTCCTGGATCAAGAGCTAAAATATTACAGAATTCCTCCGAAAAAAACTTTTCGGAAATGGTGACCTCACCCGTCAGGAGGCATCTGGCTGGAGTAACAGGAGCCCAACTACAACTGGCTCGAGCCATCAGGACACGTGTTCTTGACTCAAGGAAAAGGCCGAAGAGTGGGCGGCGGCAGGGATGCCTCGGAGGCATGCTCACGTCATCGGGGCCCCGGCTGCGCTCCAGCTTTCCGCTCCACCTCCTCCGCAAGCTGGCAGGCTCTCCCCGCGCTGCTGCGCTACCAGTCATAGAGTCCTCACGCGACTGCGTCCTAAGCGGGAGAGAAGAGGGAGCAGAAGGACCTCTCCGCCATATTCCTTTCTCCTCAAGGAGACAGCTGGCCAAAGCAGCACGCTCTTCTACCTCATTGGCTAGACCACGGTCACATGGCCAGGTCTAAACCAATCACTGGCGATCAGAAAGCTGATTGACACCCCGGCAGTGGCCAATCAGGATTCACTGCTGGAGCTGGGTCCAACATCTCCAGAAGGAATGTTATTCTAGCAAAGCAGCCACCTGGCTAGTTGGCAGGTGACCAGGGGGGTCTGCTGTAGGCACTGTCCATCCCTCTGCACACCACGTACCCACCACAGATTCCTGACCACGGAAGTGATCCCTCCAAGCTTGAAAAGGTTCAGCCCTGACCACAAGCCCTGTGGCAAAAGCATCTGAGCTCCATTCCCCTGAGTTCCAGTGGGGGACCCAGGAGATGTCAGAAGTGCTGAGGTCGGGAGGGCATCGTGACCCAAACTGTTCTACTTTCCCCTCCAGACCTCTTCCGGGTCAACAGCCGAGAGGGTTGCCGCGGCCTTCCCGCCCCAGAGGTGCCCGCCTCCGCAACTCTCCATTAATCAAGATCCGGAGCCAAATCCCTCCTCTGCCGCCGTTATCTGCAGTTGTCCGCACACATGTGTTCTGGACCGGGGAGCCCCCGAGGTGCTAATGAAGGCAGCCAGCCCGGGACACGGCCGTGCAAATTCTGGCCAGTCCGACCTCCATGAAGCTTCACAGTCCCTGTCCTGAGGCTCGGAAACCACAGGCAGGGACAGCTGGGCCTCCCGTGCCACTGGCTCCAGATGGTGAGGTGGCAAATCCCAGCTATTCTTGCTGTCTTCATTTGGGGACCCCCAGAAGCAGAGCTGAGACAAGAATGAGAGTGCAGGTGATCGATCTGGGAGGCGACCCCAGGAAACATCAGGTGGGAGGTGGAGCAAGGAGACAGGGAAGGAGTCCACAGAGGGTGTGTTATCAAGCAGAGCTCCGCGGCAGCACACAACCCTGGGGGCCACCCAGTTCCATCCTGCCGGCGGCCCTGGGAGCCAGCGGAGAAAACACTGGGAGTTATCTCACCCCAAGGAGAATTCAAGGACTCCCGGAATTCATGAATTCCTGGCACTTTTGTTCAGCCCTACACACAACCACCGTGCCTCCAAATGGCCCACTGGCGTCAGCAGCGGGAAGGTGGGCAGCACAGGGATGGCGAGGGGTGCCCAAAGGGGATAAAAGTGACTTCTACGCTTGTCAAATCTGCCTTGGTCTCCAAGCTGCTGACTCTGCGTGATCCTGTGATAAGGCACCACGGGATCAAGAAGAACCCTCCTCGGATGGGTCCCTACAGCACCAGCAACACCACTTGAACTGGACTGGAAGGAGTTTGCCTTTTGCTGCCTGGAAGGCACCTCTGACCCTACCCCAGTACTCAGGCCCCATCACAGGAGCCCCACCGAGCAAAGTGATTAAAGCCACAAGCTCCAGAGCCAGACCGCCTGGGTGTGAATCCCAGCTCTGCCACTCAGGAGTTGTGCGGCCTTGAGTGAGTTACTCAACTTTTCTGTGCCTTAGTTTCTTAATCTGTAAAATGCAAATAATGATAGTCCTTCCTCATGGGGATTTGTCAGCACTTCTATACCTGACACAAAGCCAGCCCTTCACAAATGTAGCTAACATTAAGTCACAAGGAACCTGGGTCTCCCCATATGTTTCTCATCAACTGCCCCAGCAAACACCCACTAAGAGACAACAGGATTTTCAATATCCTTGCTACCTAACACTAGTACAACACTTAATAGCTTATGAAGCATGTGACTACCCATTATTACAACTGTCAGTCCCCAAAGGCCTACAAAGCACTGGGCACAGTCACCCTTCAAACATGCATTCACTCTAAATCCTACAGAACCTTCCCTATAGACCATGAGCTCCATGAGAGCCGGGACCACGCTGGAATGATTCTCCATCAACCTCCAGTGCTAAATGAAGTGTAGGGCTGGCTAAATAAATAAATGGAGGAATGACCGATCCAATAAACCCTACTAGGTAGATCTTACCCCCATTTTACAGAGGAGAAAACTGAGACTCAGGGAAGGGCAGACCTAATTCTGAAGCATGGCTCTTTCTACTGGCCCATGCAGCCTTCTTACTGGACCCTCCCAATCACCCTACCAACTAGAGAGCACTATTACTAACGACATAATCTTAGGCAATTTGCTGACCTTTTCTAAGTCGGCTTCCTCATCTGCAAAATGGCAAGGACAACAGTCCCTCCCTCGGGAGGTGGCCGTGTGTGTAAATGTTTCCATGTGTAGAAAGAGCTTAGAGTAGCGCCAGACACAGCAGGTATTCAAGAAATGTCAGTTCATAGTATCATCAATCCCATTAAACTTGAAGAGGTTAAGTAGTTGGTCTAAGGTGGAGCTGGGTCTGGACGCCAGGGTACTAATTCCCAAGGCCAGGCCCGTTATTTGGTCTGACACAACTCTGCGGGCTCCACGGTCATAGGCAACTTTGACACCCTTTGCTGGGAGCACACTACTGAATAGGTGCAGAGTTGATCCCGCTGCATTAAAATGAAAACCAAATAGGGATATTTGAAATTGCACCCAAAGAGGTACATACCAGGACTCTCAGCACTACATTTTTTTCGTGTAAGGCAAAGACTAGAACCAGCCCAAATGTCCATTACAGGGTGAAATGGGACTTTTGGGCTGATAGCAAGCTAAGAGCAGAAATATTGCACTGGAAAACCTAGACCCAGTTTTCTCCCCCCAAGATGGGGAATTGGCCACACTAACTTTGAGTTTGGTGTAAAACCAGGGGAGTCCCGTATTTGTGGGCATTCCCTGAAAAAGAAGTGCATGTTGCTAATATAACTTTGCTATAGATAAGCTACCTCTTTCCTAATCCATTTGCCCTTTGTGCTGGGCCCACAGCCGGAGAACATTTCCCAGCCTCCCTTGCAGCTAGGTGTGGCCACATGACTGAATTCCAGCCAGTGGAATGCTAGTAGAAGACAGGTGTGCTCCTGCCAGACCTGGACCATTAAAGACTCCCACATGATGCTCAAGTGCTCCCTCTTCCCTGTGGCAGAGACTGGGGTGGGGGAAATGATCCTCAAGAATGAGTAATTCTAGGTCCCTAAATCACCACATGGAAGGCTTGCTTCACACCTGGACTGGACCCTTGCACGGGAAAGGATCAAGTTCTATTGCACTAAGCCCACCCTAATAGAATAAGTTCTTCCAGAAACACGATAGAAATCCAAAATACTGGGGGGCTCCTGGGGGGCTCCGTTGGTTAAGCATTTGCCTTCGGCTCAGGTCATAATCTCAGGGTCCTGAGATCAAACCCATGTCAGGCTCCTTGCTCAGCAGGGAGTCTCCTTCTCCCTCTCCGTCTGCCTCTCTCCCTGCTTGTGCTCTCTCACTTGCTCTCTCTCTCTCTGTCAAATAAATAAATGAAATCTTTTTAAAAAAACAAAATCCAAAATATTAAAATGGGATAGCACAGCCAGGGGCATTGGGGAACTAGGGGTCAGGGATGGGAGGAAGAACCTACGTTTGGTAAATACCTCTTTTATACTTTTATCATATTTATACCATGCGCTTGCTTTCAATTCAAGAAAACAAAATATTTCACGTGGCCAGAAAAAGCCAGGAAAGATGTGGGAGCCTTTCTAAAAGAAACCACATCAGATATGTGGTTGGTTTTTGTCCTGGTCTCCCCTTAGATGCATCCCTCAGAGGAAGTATGTTCTCCAGGGCTGACCCAATATACGCAGGGAAAAGAGGTCTGGTTGTGGGGGAGGAAGAGGGAGGTCTTCAGTCCCTCAGGAAGCCCAGGGGTCCTGCCTCTGATAAGACAGTCACCCACCTAAGCACAACGGGACCGATGCTGCCATATAACCCAGCGGTGGAGGAAAGGTCTGTCTCCAGGCAGCTGTCTCCTGAGGTCCTAAATACCAGAGAAGAGTTGGTACCCTGGGGCACCTGGGTGGCTCAGTCGTTAAACATCTGCCTTCGGCTCAGGGCGTGATCCCAGCGTTCTGGGATCGAGCCCCACATCAGGCTCCTCTGCTGGGAGCCTGCTTCTTCCTCTCCCACTCCCCCTGCTTGTCTCTCTCTCACTGGCTGTCTCTCTCACTGGCTGTCTCTGTGTCAAACAAATAAATATAATCTTTAAAAAAAAAAAAAAAGAGCTGGTACCCTGAAAAGTCTACTTACGGTGGACCCACTTAGTGCAAAGACATAAATAACACAATTTCAGAAATTGTTACGATAGACTCACCACAGTATAAAAATAAACATACAATTAATCTAGAACATAATTAACATAGAATTGCCATAGGACCCAGCAATCCCACACCTGGGTATACACCAAAGGGAAATGAAAACAGGTGTTCAAACAAAAATTTAGGCACAAATGTTCACACCAACATTAATCACGACAGACGAAAAGTAGAAACAAACCCAAGGTCTGTCAACAGATGAATGAATAAACAAAATATGGTCCATCCGTGTGATGGAATATTATTCAGCCATAAAAAGGAATGAAGTTCTGAACCATGTTACAACATGGAGAAGCCCTGCAAACATGCTGAGTGAAAGAAGTGAGTCACAAACGACTACAGAATGTATGATCTCATCTGTACGAAATACAGGACAGGCCAGTCTATAGGCAGAAAGTAGATTAGTGTTTGCTGGGGCTCGAGGGGAAAGGAATGTTCATGGGTATGGCTTTATTTTGGGGTGATGAAAACGTTTTGGAACTAGATAGAGGTGACATTGCACAACGATGTAAATATACTAAATGACACTGAACCGTATGCTTTAAAATGACTTAAACGATTAACTTTATGCTATGTGAATTTTACCACCAAAAAAAAACAGGCATGACTAAGACTTTATCTAGAAAAGTGAAATAGAAATTTTGCAAATAAGACTTTCTTAGAGTTCACAAAATGCAAATTATAACTGCAACTATATACCAATCTTTAGACTAAAGCATGAGTAAGATGAATAAAATGTGGAGAGTAATCACGTAATTCATCCAACAAAATCGTTAAGAGCAGGAAGCAATGTCCTTCCCTTCTCATTTGACTTTGGTAACATGACCATAAAGAAGCACATTTTTGCTAAAATATATCAGGGCATCATTGATTTCCCCAAGGTCATCTCTTAATCCTTTGATATTCAAATCATTCTATTTTGAGCCATCTATTAAATTAGCAGTTTGGTCGATTTCCTTTTCCTCGAGTGCTAACTGCTCTAACCCTTGAGAGGCCCTCATTGGTCAATGGTTTTGTGGTGGGTTGGGCAGTTTGCCAACATCACTTTCATCGACTTCCTGAAATCCTACATTTTTTGCAAGACTCGCAATTTCACTTTATGATCTGCACTGAATTTACAGTTCATTATAATTTATTGAATCTACAGTTCCTGCCCAAACCTTCGAAGATATCAATAAAATGGGATGGATGAGAGTGAACGTGACCTTTCACTGCAGTTCTCAACTGTGGATAATTTTGCCCCCCCCCCCATGAAACACTGGTCAATGTCTGGAGCCATTTTTATTTGTCACAACTTGTTGGGGGGGGGAAGGCGACTACTGGCCTCTAGAGGGCAGCCTCCAGGGATGCTGCAAACATGCTTCTGTGCACAGAACTGACCCCCACACAGAGAAGTACCAACTCAAAATGTCACTGCCAAGACTGGGAAACCCTGTCGTACAAGGATGTTGGGTGGGAACCAAATTTATAGATGGTCAGTTCATTGGAAAGTACTTCATGTTATGACAGTTTTGAAGCCCCAGATGCCACATCACGGCAGTAACTCCAATAAGGAATATTCCCATGTTGAGGAATCCCCAGATTGCTATCCTGGGTCCCTATTCATGGAAAGCCTGGTTCTTGTGACGATTTTCCTTAGTTGCCCTGGCTGCCAGGATGCCCAAGTCAAATTTACGGTCGATCTCTCAGTATATGTTTCTCATAGAGACCCACCCCACCATGACACTATTTAGCTGCCCCCTAGTTTCCTTTTCCCCAGTTGTTTTATTTTTTTTTAAAGATTTTATTTATTTATTCGACAGAGATAGAGACAGCCAGCTAGAGAGGGAACACAAGCAGGGGGAGTGGGAGAGGAAGAAGCAGGCTCATAGCAGAGGAGCCTGATGTGGGGCTCGATCCCATAACACCGGGATCACGCCCTGAGCCGAAGGCAGACGCTTAACCTCTGTGCCACCCAGGCGCCCCTTCCCCAGTTGTTTTAATCTTATTTGTGGACACTGCCTTGAGTCCACGATGGAGGAAAGCAGGGATAAGTAAGCAAAAACAAAACAAGCAGCTCAACCTAATATTTAGCCAAGTGGGGCAGAGAAACATATTGCCCCCTTGGAATCACAAACACCCATTGCTCCCTTTGCCCCACCCCACTTAACGGTGTGTGGGGTGGTTTTCTCCCCCTCCTCCCGAAATAGCAGGTGCCTAGTTACAGAAGAGCATGAGGCCTTGGCAGCAATCCAATGTTTCTTATGCAGCTTGTTCAGAGGGAGGACGTTATTGGAATCCCCATCAAGACAGTTTCACTCACCTCAAAAGACTGCATTGCCCTGTAAGCCTGAGCCACAGCGCTTGGACTCAATGAGTACTCCAGAAGGATGCCATTCCCAACCTCATTGGACTGCCCCAGGTACCATAGTCAGGAAACCCAGTCCTCCTTCGAATCTCCCTCCCACCATAAGTTCTCCAAATCCTACCAGACCATCAAGGCCCAAATCAAGCCAACACCTCCTCCAGGAAGCCTGCCCATAACTCCCCGTGGCTCTCCCTTCTCGGAATTTCTACTGTTCCCCCTTTTGTTGAATTGCCTTATTTCAGGCAGGCCAGTTATCTCCTTCCCAGGTCCCTGGGGCATTCTTCCTTTTACAGGCTTCCACTGTACTGAACATATCGAAATGCTCCTATAACTCACATGACATAAAATTATTTTATAAGAGTTAAAGCAAACTGAAGTTGACCGGCCAACATTATATTTTGCGGTTGTCTGAACACTAGTTTGGGAATTACCATTTTCTTTCAGTATTTGGGACCTAATAACTTTTTCAGATCTTAAGCTTTTTTTTTTTTTTTTATTTCCAAGCAGTTATTTCCACCGCTTTATACAGAATAGCAAAACGTTAGAAACAGCCTTGATGCCCACTGATTCATTACAATGAATGAGGGTAGATCACAAAGTAATGTGTCTACCAAGGATAAGATTTACATACATACTTGATTACTGTAACTACTTTGCAAGTTTTCTTTCCAGCTTTATTGAGGTATAGTCCCAGATACACTCATGAGCCCTAAACACCGGGCCTACAACCTGGTGAATAAAATAATCTCATTCATCTCTCTGAGTAGATATGATGCTTCTTGAAGGGAAGGGGCATGTCTTATTCTCCCTGAAACCCCATGTGCCAAGTACAGAACAGACTAAGTGCTCATTAAACACTCATCCAACTAGAATTTAGTGGCATTTACTATGTGCCAGGCACTGTTCCAGGTCCTGGCGACACAGCCATGAATCAGACAAAGGAGATTACTACTCTCATGAAGCTGGAATTCTAGTGCAAAACACAGGTAAATGGGTAATTATAGTCTGTCTATGTGAGGTGGCCGTGAATGGTACGAGGAAAAACAAAGCAGGGAAAGGGAGAGAGGGTGTTGGGTGCTATGATGGAAAGGATGGCCAGAAATGCCTTCTGATGCGAGGACAGATGACCAGAATCATGTTGCCTCGAGGAAGTGAGCCATACAAATATCAGGGAAAGGGGAAAAGCATTCCAGACATATGGAACAGCACACGCAAAGGCCCGGGGGTAGGTGTGTGCTTGACCTCTGAGGGATGAAATGGAGGCCAGCAGCTAGTGAAGAGCAAGTAAGGGGAAGAGGGCTTCGTGGGCCACGCTCAGGACTTTGGATTTTTACGCTGAGTGAGCTGGGAGCCTTGGGAGGGCCTGGGAGAGAGAAGGGACAGGAGCTGATTTGACATCTTAAATGGGTCCGCTCTAGCTACATCCTGAAAAACAGACATAAGAGGACAAGGAAAAAGGCCTGAAGACCCATTGGGAGACCACTGCTGCCTCCAGAAACTGACTGACTGCTCCACCAAGAAAACATCCAAGCCAGGAGCCCAATGGTGCCCCCACCCACTGTCAGAAAACACAAGCCCAGACCTCTTGGAGGTGCCAGGAGAGGAGAGCCTGCATCACCATCTTGGCCTTCTCCAAGACTGGCAGGGCGCCCAGACCAAATCAGTACTGAATGCACAAGGATCTGGTCTGCCCTTGCGGAAGCAGTGGCTGGGTCTCCACGAAACAGCATCATCTCGTACGCATGTTAGTTCGCTGCTGAACAAAATCCCATAGACTTCTTTCTGTAACTCCAGGCAGTGAGGCTGGGTCACCCCTGGTGCTCACACAGATTTGGGTTAGGGCAAGAAATGGCCTTGGGTCTTAAGAGACGGTTTGAGGAAGGAAGGAGGCCTCTTCCCAAACCTTGATGCAAAAAGCCTCCATTTGCCAAAACGCATTGCAAAGCATGCCACGGAGCAATGCATCGAGTCTACTGCTTTGCCTAGAAGAAAAGTAAAGAAAATAAAAATACATATTAGTAGTTGTTTGTATTGCATAAAAACAACAATGCCGGAAGCTACACAAGAGGCAAGCACTTCTATGGAACCTGACAAAGAGCAAAGGCTGCAACGTGCTGTCACCGCCATCCAGAGTATTGGTCCAAACTCTGGTAATGCATTTCCGCATCTCTGCCACACATCCCTGGGACGCTGCTGGAAACCTCACCATTCAGCCTATGTATTTAAAATAAAAAGAAAAGTTCAGTTTATCACAACATCCCAAATATCGATCTCTGGAAAAATGAATGAATAATCTAAAGGGTCGGGACCTCTCGCTACAGATGGCTTTAATTCTGTGTAATTGAGATGAAACTCACGTAACATAAAATTAACCATTTTCAAGTGAACAATTCAGTGGTATTTAGTACCTTCACAGTGTCGTGTAATCACCAGGGCATTTTCATCAGCCCGAAAGTAAACCCCACACCCACAAGCTGTCACTTCCCCATCTCTTCCCCCAGGCCCTGGCGACCACCAGACGCATTCTATCTCTATATAGATTCCCCCTGTTCTGGACATTTCATGTCATGCGGCCTTTCGTGTCTGGCTTCTCTAGCAGAGCACAATGCTTCTGCGGCTTATCCATGGGGTCGCGCGTGTCTGTACCACATTCTTTTTATGGCTCAGTAACATTGCTTTGTACGGACAGACCACAATTTGTTTACCCATCCATCGCCTGTAGACAGTGGGGTCCTTTCCACCTTTGGCCACTCTGAATAGTGCTGCTATAGACATTACAGACGGGGCTCTGTTTAAGCACCTGTTTACAATTCTCTCGGGTATTAACCTAGAAGTGGAAATGTTAAGTGATTCTAATTAACAACAACAAAAAAAAAAGCTCCACACAAATTAGGATTCCTCCTGTCCTACCCATCCTAAGCATGTGCCTCTTGAAGATTAGGGAACCTATGGGGCCATCAAGCTTCATCACAGGGTCCTCGGTGGCCCAGCTGGAGAGGCTTGATGGGAAAAGCTGATGATGACCTTTCTATAATCGTAGTCTTGGTCTCTGCCCAAATCCGGGTCACAGCCAACAAAGGGGAGGAACGGTCAGGGTGAGGGCTGCTTCTCTCCCACCCTAGAATGCCACAGCGTGGGTGCTTGAGATTTTTAGATTTCATTTCTGTACTAGAAGTCTAGGAGCCAGGTACAAAATGCTGCATCACCACAGCAAAGAAAATCACTCTAAAAGCTCTCAGTCACAAGGATCACTTGTACAAAGTAACACGCCAAAAGCCCTTTTTCTCATGATGGGGGGAGGGGGGTGCGTTGGGAGGTTGCCTTTTCTTTTCCTTTTAGAATATTTTTAAATTGAGCTACTTAAATGAATAATAAAGGCACATGGTGCAAAACTGGAAAGGTACAAACGAGTACCTCCCCTCCTGTCCCCGAGCCAACGCTTTCCCCGGCCGAGAGGAGCTGCCAGTCTCCCAGGAAGCCCTGACCGGGTACTCCACCCATCTGCAAACAGGTATGCGTGTTTTTCTTCTTTTGTCCACACACCCCCTGTTCCCCTTCCCTTTATCCACCTACCCGCACACCTTAGGGTTTTATCACTATAAATGGATCTGCCTATTTTTTTAACTGCTGCAAAATAGTTCCTTGCTTGGATATATTATAATTTATGTAATCAGTTTAGGCCCTTCCCCAAAATTCTCCTACCACGAATAATCACTGCCATCACTGTTAGAACAATTGGCACATTTTGCATGTGTGGAAATATATCTAAATGATAAATATCTCAGCGTGGGATCCTGGGTCAAAGGTACGGACACTGTTAATCCTTTTTTTTCCTTTAGAGACAGAGGGAGCATCTGAGCTCAAGTGGAGGGGGAGGCCAGAGGGAGAGGGAGAGAGAGAATCTCAAGCAGACTCACTGCTGAGCGAGGAGCCTGACATGGCTCACTCTCCCGACCCTGAAATCATGATCTGAGCCAAAATCAAGAGTCGTGCCTAACCACCTGAGCCACCCAGGCACCCCCTGGATGGTGTTAATTTTAACAGATAATGACCTTCAGCGCATTTTGGAATTAAGGGAAGAGGATGAAGGGTCTGTGGGAAGAGATTTTCAATGTGTAAAATATATCCCAAGCACTGAAACTCAGAACCATCTGGGAGGTAAGGGCTGGTACCCCCAGCCTGGGCTCTATTCACCGCCCGCGGCCCCGCCAGGCTGCATGTAAGTCCTACAGCACTCGGCCAGGCCGGCCGGGCCATGGTTGGCACTCTGCCTTCCAGCCCGTGAACTCTAAGTGCCCGGAATCTGTAGACTTATGGTTCTGCTTTGATACCCATATTAATCACCATAACTTTTAATTGCACTAATACAAGCATCATATGTTGCTAATTACACAATGCAGATGAAAAACTCTTCCAGATGAACTTAACTGCTCAATCTAATCAGAGTGGCAAGTCGTGTTTTAATTACAAACCAGAGCGGACAAGGAAGGCATCTGCGTAGCTTAGCCGTTCAGGGGCCCCAGGGCTCCAGCCTGTGATGCTGGAATCCCAGCCAGCGGCCACAGCTCCCAGGGGAGCCGCGGGCCCGACGGAGGAGGCAGGCGATGCCCCCTGCCAGCTCGCGACCTGGGGGGCGGCCCAGCTGGGCCCCTCCTGTCCACACATCCGTGCAGCCTCCATTCCAGCCCGGAGAAGGAATCACCGACTCCTGTTCTCGGGAACTAATCAAAGAAAGGCCTGTAATCGGTGACCTTTTCTAGAACATCCTTTAACATCCCGTCAATTTGCCCACACTCACGGAGCAGAGGGAATCCGGGCGCGGTAAGAGAGTAATTTCAGGGGCGCTGCAGGACGGAAAAGGATCTCAGCTCTTGTTTTCTCGGCAAAGACACAAAGAGCCCTTCAAGACTGAGGGCCAGAGAAAAAACCGGAGGGGGGTGGGGCGTTAAGAGCTGAATTTTGTGTCCCCAAAATCCACATGTAGAATCAATCCTGAGCCCCCGTGTTGTTGTATTTGGTGACAGCACCTTTATGTGGGTGAGAGGTGCGATGAGGCCAGAGGGTAGTGTCCCGATAAGAGACACCAGAGCTCTTTGTCTCGTTCTCTCTCTCCCCAGAATGAGGAACGGAGGGCAAGTGGCCGGCTGCAAGCCAGCAAGAGTCCTCACCGAAAACCAAGTCTTGATCTCTGACTTCCAGCCTCCAGAACTAAATGTCTGTTGCTTCAACCACCCACATGTGGACAAAGGGGCCGTGGCGTGCAGAATGAGGGCCTCCTGCAAAGGTGTCCACGCCCTAACCCCTGGAACCCGGGAGTGTGACTTCATGTGGTGAAAGGGACTTGCAGCTGAGATTAGCTCAGCATCCTGAGATGGGGAGATTCTCCTGGATATCCGGTGGCCCAATGTGATCACAAGTGTCCTTCTAAGAGGGAGGCAGGAGGTCACTCAGACAGTGGAAATGTAGGATGGAGCAGAGGTCAGAAAAGACAGAACATGCTCCGTGGCTGGCCCTGAAGATGCAGCCAGGGACTGCAGGCATCCAGGCGGACACAGAAGCGACAAGGAAGCATGGGGAGCCCCCCAGACCCTCTGGAAGGAACACAGTGCTGCCCACACCTTGACGTTAGCCCAGCAAGACCTATTTTGAACTTCTGACTTCCAGAACGGTCAGATAAGAAATTTGTGTTGCTCTAAGCCACCACGTTTGTGCTAACTAGTTGCAGGGGAATTAGGAGACTAACACAGTGGCAAACATCTCCTCCATGTCCATAAGGGACAAGGCAGGAAAGAGCATTCACCCTCCAGGATGGTTCACGTGGAGAGATTTCAATGGGGGATCTATTTGCAGAAGTGTAGGAGGACTGGGGGGAACGGCAGGGGCAGAGTGGCCCTGAGACACAGGCAAGAATGGGAAGCTGCGACCTCCCCGAGAGAACACTGCGTCAGGAGCCCAGCGGCAGTGGCGTCCGGGAGGCGAGCTTCCTCATTGAACAGGAGGAGATGAAGCCCCGGGCAGAAAGGTGGTGACAGAGCAAGACGAGCAGGGAAGGGACACCTCCAGCCTGTCTCCTCCCTGGCTCTTGGATCTGCAGCCTGGTCTCCTCTTGGCCACATCCGATGGCAGTTGAAGAGCAAACAGGTGCAGGTTACAGACGTAGCCTTGTGAAGACCAGAAAGGCTGCAAAATGGATCTGGGAGGAAGGCAACAGAAATACCCCACACTCCTCTTTGAAACACTGTCAGCTCTCCTTCGCTTTCAAGCCTGACTGCTAGAGTGGACAGCTGTGGTCGTGGCCTGACCAGCAATCACCATGCCTTCCCCTGGTGACCATGGCACTGGTTTCCTTTGCAGGACTCCCCTCCATGCTCCGAGCGGTACAGGCAGACTGATTCTACCCCCTCCCTCACTCCAGAAGGAATAGGACCCAGACCAGGCCAGCCAGAGTCACGGAGTTGGTCCAGGGATTGTCACATGACCCAAATCTAGTCAATGACAGCCAGACCTGAGAGCTTTTAAAAAGTACCCAGGCAGACCCAGAATTGAAATCAGGCCCTCAAACAAATACTGGTAGGTGAACGTTCATGGTGGCACTGTTCACAATAGCCAAAAGGTGGAAATGACCCAGTTGTCTGTCAACAGATGAATGGATAACAAACTGGTCTACCCTTGGCTGGACTGTGATTCCCACCATGAACAGGAAGGATGTGCAGGGACACCTGCTACAATGTGGGTGAGCCTTGCAAACGTTGCATAGTGAGAGAAGCCGGACACAACAGGTTCCGCGGCGTATGACTCTCTTTATGTGAAATGTCCGGAATAGGTAAATCCAGAGAGACGGAGTGTAGACTAGTGGTTACCAGAGGCTGGGGACGGGGGGCAGTAATAGGGAGTGATTGTTAACAGCGCTGGAGTGATGAAAATGTTCTGGAACTAGACAGAAGCTGTGCTGGTGCAACATTCTGACTATACTAAAAAAAAAAACAAACAAAAAACCAACCATTGAATCGTATGTATGCTTTAAACATGGAATTTTATGTTATGTGAATTTCACCTCAATTTTAAGAAAAATAGTGGAGGAAGAACTGCTTAGGGGAGGGGACTCCCCCCAAGAGAAAAGAGAGAAAACACCAAATCCATCTGTTTCCCGTTGCAACAAGCAAGTGATTTGCAGCCTCCTTTGTGTCTTCATTACAGGCCATTCATGAATGAAGCAGCCACATCTTCATTATGGTGCCCCCACCCCCAGGGTTCACTTTGCAGGGGAGCCCAGCCTGCTCAGATGCCCAGAGAAGATGGTTAAATAAAGGGTCAGGGCGGCCAGCACAGGAAAGACAGAGGGCATCTCTCACTCATCCCTGCCAGCTAGAAGCCAGGAAAACAAGCCTTTTGTTATGTTTGGTGACAGGGGAAGCCAGGCTGAGCGCTCAGGAGGTGAACAGTGTAGGCCAGTTAAAGGGGAGGGCGAACGGCGGAGTGGGGGCTGCCTGAACGTGCACGCGGCCCTCCTATGTTTTGGATGCCCTGGTTTCCCATCTTGTTCCTCAGAGGTCTCCCAGCAGGACTGAGCCTCCAGGCCACGGGACCAATATACCAATATGGTGTGCACTGGAGACAGCTCAGAAACCCAGACAAGAGGAAACGGGTCTGCAGGGAGCAGGTGCACTCAGCTGGGGGCCTGGAGTCGGGGTGCACGGAGTGCTATGCTACGCTCAGGGAAGTCTGCAGAGTTTGAGTCTGTCTTCGGGGAAGGGAAGGGGACAGGAGGACAACACAGTGGACAGCTGGCTGGGGGACAAATATTTGGAGCAGGAGGCATTTGAAATTCCCAACAGAGCCCCATACCTCCAACTAGGTGCTTGAGACCTCCACTGAGAGCAAGCGTCGCCAATCAAACATGCCCTGCACCTCCTCCAGCCTTGGACCACCCCAGAAGAGTTGGTGCAAGTCAGCTCTTCTAAGAGCTCAGCCCCAGACTCTGACCCGTCCCTTCTCCCCACCTCCACCACCGCCCAGCTTCAAGCCCCCAGCATCACCATGGCCTCCTCTCCGGTCTCTACCGTGACCCGCCCAACCCTACCCCACCAGGCATTGATCTCTCTTCTAAACCACAGGGAAGTGAACCTTTTAAAATGGGAATTGGTCCAGACCACTCACTGCTCAACCCCTCCAGGGGGTCCCCAATCTATTCAGGGTAAAAGTCAAAAGCACTGCAGTGACCCGCTGAGCCTTTGTGATCTGGCCTCATCACCAATCTGATCTCCTCTGCCCTAGGGACCGCAGGCCACACTGGCCTTTTTGCAGTTCCATTAACACACCTGGCAGCTCCCACCCCAGGGCCTTTGCACCTGCTGCCCCACCGCACCCTTTCCCCCCAGAAAGCCTTGAGATTTGCTCCTCGATGTTCCTGGGATCTGTGTTCCAGCACAGTCTTCTCAGCCAGCTCTCCTCTAACCACGAGCCCCTCTGTACCAAGGGAACTCCCCCAGTCCAGGATTCCCCAACACCCTCCCTGCATAATTGTTCTTCATAGCCCTCACTTCCGCCACTAGAATCTCTACCCACAAGAGAGCCAAGATTTTTCCTACCTCCTTGGTTGATATGTCCCCAGAGTCCAGAACAGTGCCTGACACAGACAGTAGATACTTGATAAATTAGCATGGGTTGAATGAATAAATGGATGTTCAAACACGTGAGCAGGTACAGAGGAGATTCACAGAAAAAAAAAAAAAAAAGTCCAGAAAGACACTCACACAATTCTCAGAGTAGTTACTTCCGGGGAAGGAGAAGAGAATTCAGTATAGGGGAACGTTTTAATTTTCTACCAGGAGAGAATATATATGTACAACTTGTATCATTACATTTTTTTTTTAAATGAAATCAATAGCCGCTGTATTCCATAGTATACAAGAGAAAACTCTTGGAACAAAGAGCTGCCACACAGGGAAGGAGCCTGTCTGAGTCACTGAGACTCAGCTCTGCCAAACGGTTCAGGCCAATGACCAACAGGGCTTGAGAAACAAGGGACGAGTGTCTTCACGCTCCCAGGCGTGTCCAGCATGGTGGCGGCCAGGAGGAGCAGGCTAGGAGAAGAGGGGCTCCAGAGGAGACAGTGGTCCCTGCTCCCTGCTGTCGGACTCCGGGGCAGAGCACAGCAAACTGCATAAAGGCCCCTCCCCAGGGCCGCCCACAGCATGAGGTGACAAGGGACAGAAACAGGATGGCCCCCTGTGCCCTGGACAGCGCCGTCCCAGTGACCGGGCTGCTCTTCTGCCTTGCCAGCACCTGCTGTCAGGGCTGGGCCAAAAGAGCCCAGCTGGCCACTGTGCCACCCCCAGGGACACTCAGTCCCGGAGCCTGAGCCCTGCTGAGAGACGGTTGCCACCCTGGGTTAGAGAAAGCTGCCCCTTGTGCCTACTCAGGCTGCAGCCTGGACAGGGAGTCTCCATTTCCGGGTTTCCTCTCCTAAAGCGCCAGTCTCTGACCTGTCACCCCTCTGCACGAGCGAGGGGGCACAAGCCCTTCTCCTCAGTGCGCAGGCTCCCTTTCCAAATCAACTCGATCTCCAAACATAATTTGCCTCACGTAACCTGCTGACCCACACCTCGGCCGGAACCCGAGTGTCAGAGGCAAGTGGAAGGGGACCCCTTCCCAAAGACCGAATTCATTCACAGGGCATCCAGGGAGGGTGCTCATCGTTATGGCATGAAGGGGCATGGAAGGATCTGGAATGGCAGGTGGGACGGCCCTGTACCCTGGACCCCCATACAAAGCTGAAAACCAGCTCTGTGGAACCCAGGGGAGGAAACCCTTTTTACCACAGGGCTGCAGAAGGGGGCCTTCCTTCCAGCAAGGCTCAGAAGGAACCCGCTCCTGCCAGCGACCCTGCGTGGCTCCCTGCTGCTCTCAGATAAGACAAAAATTCCTTATGCACGTGGTGGACCACGATTCAGCAATGAAAAGGAAGGAAGCATGGACACCTGCTGCAACCCAGATGAACCTCGAAAACATGGTGCTCCGTGAGACAAGCCAGACACAAAAGACCACGTGGTGCATGAGTCCATTGATAGGAAATGGCCAGAACGGGCAAACCCAAAGTAAATCAGTGGTGGCCAGGGGCCGGGGAGGGAGGAATGGGGAGTGGCCACATAAAGAGTATAGGGTCTCCTTTGGGAGGATGAAAATTTTCTGGAACTAGATAGAGGTGTGGTTGCACAACACTGTGAATGTACTAAATACCACTGAATTGTACACTTTAAAATGGTTCATTTGTATGTGAATCTCACCTCAATAACGTGTTTTAATCCAAATTCTTTCCCTTAGCCTGCAAGGCCCTGCAGAACCTGAGCCCTGTCCACGTCTCCAGCTACATCAAACATCACCTCGGCCCACTCGCTACTTAACTGATAGTGGTTACACTGGACATCCCAGGTGAGCCATCAAGGAGATCGGAGTTCTAATCCTGCCTCTGCACACTCTACATACCTCAGTTTCCCCAACTGCTAAATGAAGGCACTGGACTAGCTAACAAGTGGGAGATGCAAATTCAAGTATCTAGAGCCCCACTGTCCAATACTTTAGCTAGTAGCCACGTGTGGCTGTTAAACCTAAATTTCAATGTATGTGAATGAAATGAACTAGAATCATAAATTCAGTTCCTTTGTTTCCCTGGCCACATTTCAGGTGCTCAACAGTAGCACGTGGCTAGTGACTACCATCCTGGACAGCACACAACAGAAAACATCCCCATCATCATAGAAAGTTATATTGGACAGTGATGGTCTGGAGGGCTAGACAGGCAACACACACAATTGACACGTTCTAGATGGAATAGAAGCTCCTTGACGGCAGGGGCTATCATCCCCCGTTCCTAGAACAGCACCTGGCACACAGTGGGTACTCATTAAACAGCTAATGAATGGACCGGAGATCATGTCACTGCAAAGAGTTGTCACTATCTGGGAAGGTGGCCCCCATGCTCCCTGCTGCTCTTCATCCAAATTTTCATACTAAATCTTCTATCTCTTGAATATGGGCTCAAAAATTATTACAGCACTGTGCTGGCCAAGCCATAGATATGCCCCAGGGCAGGAGGTGGCCACGAGATGCTGGTTGTCAAGCACTGGGTTAGCAGGTGGCCAAGCTTCCTTCCGCACATGCATCAGGAGAGGGGCTCGCACGACCCCCACAGAGAAGCAAGCAGGTCACAGAAACTCTAAAACTGCCCACTCGCTCCCCCAGGAGCCTCCAGAAAAGACACGGGAGGAAGAAGCCAATTACATTTTCCTGCTTTTAAATATGTGCTCAGCACAGAAACAATGGGCCCAAGCCCCAGGTGAAATTAATATTCTAATTCAAGTCTCTCACACCAACGAAGGCAGCCACTGCCACGGTCTTGGAATGCTAACTACTCGCAATGACCCCTTTCAAGGGGGTAAAGGAGCAAATGAATGAAGAGGGACAGGGAAGCAGGGGGCTGCAGGGAAGGACTATCTGGGTACCAAAGCCACTACCAGGATCAAAAGCCAGGAGGACCCCACACCAAGCCTCCTGTCCAGGAGTCGGGCCAGGGACTGTGAGAGGCCACGTTTAAATCACAGGCCCCCAAGGTCAGGCACCAGCAAAGGGCCTGGGGCAACTGGTGCCGCTGAGGAAGACCAGAAGGACATTATTACATTTGGTAAAAACTAAAGGGAAAGTGAACCAGGTCCACCGGACCACCATTCCCCAGCTGGGGGTCGGGCCATGCTCCATCCCCACTGCTCACAGCCTTTCTGATGAATCCAGGAGTTAAGCTCCTCCCTCCCCACCCCCACAGGGTCAGAGATCCCCATCCTAGGTCAGAGGCCTTTTAAAACACTTTCAAAACATGTCTGCGAATTCAACACTTCTCTGATCGAGAAGGGGGGGGCATCAAATTCCCTTTCCCTTGATTATGGGTCAGCATCTAATGAATAAAATTCAGTGGAAGAGTGCCTGGGTGGCACAGCAGTTAAGCGTCTGCCTTCGGCTCAGGGCGTGATCCCGGCATTATGGGATCGAGCCCCATATCAGGCTCCTCCACTATGAGCCTGCTTCTTCCTCTCTCACTCCCCCTGCTTGTGTTCCTTCTCTCGCTGGCTGTCTCTATCTCTGTCAAATAAATAAAATCTTAAAAAAAAAAAAATTCAGTGGAAAGTGACCCTGAGAGGCTTCGGGAGCTAGATCATTGCAATGGACTGAATGCATTAATGAAAAGCACTTTAAAGTGGCTTCATGAGAAAACTTTTTTTTAAACATATGTTCTGGATATACAACAAAACTACTAAGCCCAGAAAAAATTACAAAATCCCATCACTAAAAATAAATATGCTGGTATCAGCAAATGCTTGCAAAGGGCTGGGCTGTCATAGAAGTACTCGATTAAAATCTAGAATGTTAAGGGAATTAGCCAGCACCACCACTGATCAGGTCTGTTCCTTGTGACTTGTGGTTCCTGTTAGGGTGACCTACCCAATGCTGTGAAATTCATACTTTTGCTGTGATGTGTGTGTGCAGCTGTTGCTGCCTCTAGCGGGTGGCATCAACGATGCTTTCGTCTTTGACATTCAGCATTCCAACCCACAGCCAGGTGCAGGAGATTGAGATCATTTTTGAAACATTTTTGATTGGCAGGGGGAGGGGGAAAGGGAGGGACAAGGAAGAACCTCTCACACCAGTAATTACTGGCAGATGGCATCTCCTGTTCTGATAGCATTCGAGGCACTGCAAGGAAAGCAAGGAAGGGGGATAAAAAAAATATCCATACGACCCTGTCCTCGATGAGCTCAGTCTGGAGGGGAAAAGAGATATGAGATCTTCTAGATTTTAGTCAAGCATACAAAATGCCAAAGGCTTTCCAAGGAGGAGCAGTTACCGCCAGACAAGGGAATCTGAGAAGCCTCCACAAGACCTCATCAGGCCTCTCCTGGTTGCAAGTGACAGAAACCCAGTTCAAAGTAGCCTAAGATAATTGGGTATATTGGGTTATGTACTGAGGAAGTTCAAGGTCAAGCTCAAATCGGAAATAGCTACTTCTAGGGGCACTGCCTGGCTCAGCTGGAAGAGTATGCAATGCTCAATCTCGGGGTCATGGGTTCAAGCTCCACATTGGGCGTGAAAATACAATTACAAATTTTTAAATACTGAAAGTAAAATTTTTTAAAAAATTAGAACTAGCTACTGCTGGGTACTCCAATATGGTCACCAGGAACGCTTCCCAGTGCATCTCTTAGTTTCCTCTTCCCCCATGGTGCTTCATTCTCACACAGGACCAGAACAGTAGGTAGCTTCTAAGATGGCCTGCAACATTCCCCACCTAATGGCATTCACAGCTTTGTACAGTCCTTTGCCCTTCAGTAAATTCCTTCTGACTGATAGAATACCTCAGCGTGGAAGGAAGATCACTTCCATGATTAAGTTGCAAGAGACGGTCACATAGTGGCTTTGATGAAGCAAGCTGCCATATGGAGAGAGGACCAGGAGGCAAGGAACTGAGGCCCTTGGCCCGAGAGCCCACAAAAATGGAGTCCAGCCATCAATCACGTGAACGTAGGAGCAAATCCCTTCCCAGGCAAGCTTTCAGATGAGACCTCAGCCCTGGCTAACACCTTTCCTGCAGCCTTGTGAGAGATCGGAAGCAAAAGAGTACCCATGCCCAAGTTCCTGACCGATAATAAATGCATGTTGTTTTGAGCCATTAGTTTATGGCAATTTGTTACACAGCAATACTAACGGATACCTCCAGGCTCACATCCTACCAGCTTAACAACTGCAACAGGAAAGAAGGGACTCTACCCCAGTGCTTGCAACAAATATCCCAGGGCTGGCCCTCATTGGCCCAGCTTGGGTCATGTGCCCGACTGTGATTCAGTCCTTGAGGACTTGTTGAGATGCTCTGATTGGTCAGCAAGTCATGAGCCAGCCCATGGAGGAGGAGGAGAAAATTGGCAGTACCCAATCACATGGCCTCAAAGCAGGGAAGCCGTGGTTTCCTGAATGAAAATCAGGGTGTTCTAACAAATTGGACAACCCAGAAGAAATGAATAAAGTCCTAGAAACATACAATCTTCCTAGACTGAATCATGAAGAAATGGAAAATCTGAATAGACTGTACTAGGAATGAAATTGAATCAGTAATTAAAATAGACTCAAAAAAAAAAAAAAAGAAAAGAAAAAAGAATGGGGCACTTGGGTGGCTCCATCAGTTAAGTGTCCCACTCTTGATTTTGGCTCAAGTTGTGATCTCAGGGTAGTGAAATCAAGCCCTGCATTGGGCTCCATGGAGCCTGCTTAAGAGTCTCTCTCTCTCCAGGGTGCCTGGGTGGCTCTGTCAGTTAAATGTCTACCTTTGGCTCCTATCATGATCTCAGGGTCCTAGAATTGAGCCCCATGTCGGGCTCCCTGCTCAGCGGGGAGCCTGCTTCTCCCTCTGCCTCTGCCCCTCCCTGCTTGTGCTCTCTCACTTGCTCACTCTCTCTCGCCCTCAAATAAATAAATAAAATCTTTTTTTTAAAAAGAGTCTCTCGGGGTGCCTGGGTGGCACAGCAGTTAAGCGTCTGCCTTCGGCTCAGGGCGTGATCCCGGCGTTATGGGATCGAGCCCCACATCAGGCTCCTCCGAGCCTGCTTCTTCCTCTCCCACTCCCCCTGCTTGTGTTCCCTCTCTCGCTGGCTGTCTCTATCTCTGTCGAATATAAATAAAATCTTTTAAAAAAATAAAAATAAAAAAATAAAAAGAGTCTCTCTCTCCCTCTGTGATTCTCCCTTCTCCTCTCTAAAAAAAAAAAAAAAAAAGCAATAAATAAAATAAAATTAAATAAATAAAATTGGCAAACAGAAGTCCAGAACCAGATAGCTTCACAGGTAAATTCTACCAAGTATTTATATATTTACTTATCTACTTACTTATTTTTGTTATAGTTGACACACAATGTTACATTAATTTCAGGTGTACACCAAAGAGATTCAGCAAGTCTGTACATTAGGCTATGCTCCCAAGTGTAACTGTCACCATACAGTGCTATTACAATACCATTGACTGTACCCCCTATGCTGTACATTCCACCCCTGACTTATTCATTCCACACCTGGGAGCCTGTGCCTCCTACTTCCCTTCACCCATATTGCCCATTCCCCCAGCCCTCTCCCCTGTAGAAACCATCAGTTTGCTCTCTGTATTTATGGGTCTGTTTCTGCTTCTTGTTTGTTTTGTTTTGTTTTTTAGTCTACCAAACATTTAAAGAACAGTTAATACCTATACTTCTCAAATTATTCCCAAAAAATTGAAGAAGTATGAACACTTCCAAATTCATTCTACAAGGTCAGCATTACCCTGATACAAAACCAGACAAAAACACTACAAGGATGGAAGGAAGGAAGGAAGGTAGGAAGGAAGGAAGGAAGGAAAAAGACAGAAAAGAGAGAGGAAGGAAGGAAGGAAGGAAGGAAGGAAGGAAGGAAGGAAGGGAGGAAGGAGAAAGACAGAAAAGAGAGAGGAAGGAAGGAAGGAAGGAAGGAAGGAAGGAAGGAAGGAAGGAAGAGGGGAGGGAGGGAATGAAAATTACAGGTCAATATTCCCAATGAACACAGATGCAAAAGTCCTAAACAAAATATTAGCAAACCAAATTCAATAATACATTAAAAAGATCATACACCATAAGCAGTTGGAACATATTCCACAGACGCAAGGTTGGCTTAACATCTGCAGATCAACAACACCCCACATTAACAAAACAAAGGATAAAAATCGTATGATCATCAATAGATGAAGAAAAGGCATTTGACAAGATTCAACATTCATTTATGATAAAAACTCTCAACAAAGTCAGTACAGAGGGAACACACATACCTCTACATAATAGAGGCCATATATGACAAACCCACAGCTAACATCATACTCAACAGTAAGAAGCCGAAAATTTTTCCTCTAAAATCAGGAACAGGACAAGGATGCCCACTCCTGCCACTTTTATTCAACACAGTATTAGAAGTCCCAGGCACAGCAATTAGGCAAGAAAAAGAAATAAAAGGGACCCAAATTGGAAAGGAAGAAGTAAAACGGTCACTATTTGCAGATGACATGATACTATCTATACAGAAAACCCTACAGACTCCACCGAGAAACTATTAGAGTAAGTGAATTCAGTAAAGTTGCAAGATACAAAATTAATATACAGAAATCTGTTACACTTCTATACACCAATAATGAACTCTCAATAAGAGAAATTAAGACAACTCCACTTAAAATTGTAGCAGAAAGAATAAAATACCTAGGAATAAGTTTAACCAAGGAAATGAAAGACTTGTGCTCTGAAAACCGTTAGACATCAAGGAAAGAAGCTGAAGACAACACAAATAAATGGGAAGCTAGACTGTGCTCGTGAATTTAGAGGAATTAATAGTGTCAAAATGTCCACACTACCCAAAGCAATCTACAGATTCAATGCAATTTCCATCAGAATACCACTGGCATTTTCCACAGAACTGGAACACATAATCCTAAAATTCGCATGGGATCTCAAAAGACCCAAATAGCCAAAGCAATCTTGAGAAATAAGAACAAACGTGGGGGTATCATGTTCCCAGAGTTCAAACTATACTTGAAAGCTACAGTCATCAAAACAGTATAGTACGTGCATGAAAACAGACACATAGATCAATGGAGTGGAACAGAGAGCCCAGAAACAAACCCACGCTTATATAGTTAATTAATCTATAATGAAGGAGGCAAGAATATACAACGGGGAAAAGACAACCTCTTCAACAAATGGTACCTCAAAAACTGAACCAGCTATGTGCGTATGAATGAACCTGGACTGCTTCCTTACACCATGTACAAAAGTAAATTCAAAATGGATTATAGACTTAAAGGTAAACCTGAAACCATAAAAATCCTAGAAGAAAACATAAGCAATAAGCTTTTTGATATTGGTCTTAGCAATAACGTCTTAGATCTGTCTCCTCGGGCAAGGGTAACCTACACCAACATAAAAACCTCTGCACAGCAAAGGAAACCATCAACGAATTGAAAAGGCAATCTCCTGAATGGGAAAAGATATTTGCAAATGGTATATCCAATAAGGGGTTAAGATCCAAAAATACAGGGCGGCTGGGTGGCTCAGTCGTTTGAGCATCTGCCTTTGGCTCAGGTCGTGATCTTGGGGTCCTACAATTGGGCCCCATGTCAGGCTCCCTGCTCACTGGGGAGCCTGCTTCTCCCTCTCCCTCCACCCTTCCCCTCTCGCTCTTGTTCTCTCTCTCAAATTAATAAAACATTTTTAAAAATAAATAAATAGGGGCGCCTGGGTGGCACAGTCATTGGGCATCTGCCTTCGGCTCAGGGCGTGATCCCGGCGTTCTGGGATCGAGCCCCACATCAGGCTCCTCCGCTGGGAGCCTGCTTCTTCCTCTCCCACTCCCCCTGCCTGTGTTCCCTCTCTCACTGGCTGTCTCTCTCTGTCAAATAAATAAATAAATAAAATCTTTAAAAATAAATAAATAAATATATATATAAAGAACTCATACAACTGAATATCAGAAAAACAAACATCCAATTTTAAAAATGGGAAGAGGATCTGAATAGTCACTTCTCCAAAGCAGACATCCAGATGGCCGACAGGTACATGAAAAGACACTCAGCATCACTCAGCATCAAAGAAATGCAAATCAAAACCACAACGAGATAGCACCTCACATCTGTCAGAATGACTACTATCAAAAAGATAAGAAATAACAAATGCTGGCGAGGATGCGGAGAAAAGGAAACCCCCGTGCCCCATTGCTGGGAATGTAAATTGGTGCAGCCGCTGTGGAGAACAGTATGAAGATTCCTTTAAAAATTAAAAATAGAGTTACCATATGATCCAACAATCCCACTTCTGGGTATTTATCCAAAGAAAACAAAAACACTAATTGGAAAAGACATATGCATCGCTAGTTCATTGCAGCATTATTTACGAAAGCCAAAATGTAGAAGCAACTTAAGAGTCCGAATAGGGGGCGCCTGAGTGGCTCAGTCGTTAAGCGTCTGCCTCCGGCTCAGGGCGTGATCCCAGCGTTACGGGATCGAGCCCCACATCAGGCTCCTCCGCTGAGAGCCTGCTTCTTCCTCTCCCACTCCCCCTGCTTGTGTTCCCTCTCTCGCTGGCTGTCTCTCTCTCTGTCAAATAAATAAATAAATCTTTAAAAAAAAAAAAAAAGAGTCCGTCAATAGATGAATAAAAAAGACGTGGTGTGTGTGTGTTGTGTGTGTGTGTACTGAATATTACTCAACCATAAAAAAAGAATGAAATCCTGACACTTGCAGCAGCATGGATGGAGCTAAAGGATGTTATGCTGAGTAAGTCAGACAGAGAAAGATAAATACCATAGGATTTCACTTATATTTGGAATCTAAAAAGAAAAACAAGCAAAACAAAACAGAAGCAGGTCCATAGATACAGAGAAGGAACTGATGGCTGCCAGTGGGGGGGTTGTGGTTAAATAGGCGAAGGGGATTATGAGACACAATCTTCTATGTTATAAAATGAATAACACACGGGGATACAATATACAGCATAGAGAATACAGTCAATAATATTGTAAGCATTTTGCATGGTGACAGGTAGTGACTACAATTATCATGGTGGTCATTTCATAACGTATATAGATAATGATTCACTGTGCTGTACACCTGAAACCAGTCTAGTATTGTTTGTCAATTATCTCTTCATTTTAAAACATAAATTAATAAAAGAAAATCAGGGTGTTATTCTCAGAGGAAGGCAAAAATAGCAGACAACCACTATCATATGACAGGATCTGGATATGAAGCCATACGGGAGCAGAAATGAGCAAAACCAGAAAACTGAGCACCAGGGCACATAGTACGTGTTCAACTAAACACTCAGTGGGGGCGCCTGGGGGGCTCAGTAGGTTGAGCATCCGACTCCTGGTTTCGGCTCAGGTCATGATCTCAGGGTCTTGGCCTCAAGCCCTGCGTTGGCTCCACACTCAGAGGGAGTCTGCTCAAGAGTCTCTCTGGCTCTCCCTTTGCCCCTCCCCCCACTCATGTTCTCTCTCTTTCTCTCTCTAAAATAGATGAATAAATCTGTAGGAAAAGAAAACATTCAGTGAATGGAGATGAGAATTAAAGCAGGACTAACATTTATTAAGGACTCATGCAAAGTCAAGCACTGTGTTGAATTCTTAAGCACATCCCCCTTAAACTGCACAGCAGCCCAAGGAGTAGGAGCTCCTACTCTCCCCATGTCACAGATGAGAAGGCTATAAAACAGAGAGGCTAAGTAATGAACCCAAGGTCACAGAGCTAGCAAGTGGCAGAGCTGGGATTCAAACACAGGTGGGTCAGTCAGTCTGCCTGCCTGAGCTCATGCCCTAAATTTCAGTGATGTACTTGAAACAGTTCGCAAGAAAAAAGCATCTGGGGAAGCAGCAAACGGTACATAACTCAGCAGTGAGAGATGTAACAGCAGTCCATTCCCTCACTCAAACACGTATTAAAAACTTTCACAAAGGAAGAGGTGGAACGAGAAGAGTGAGGCCTTCGAGTATGGGAAATACAGGGGAAAGCACTGCAATACCTTCCTCCCTCATGTTGTCTCTATGCCACGGTGAGAGAGAAGCAGAACGCAGTTGCCTTCACAAAATGATCTGAGCTGACAGGCAAATTGGTCCAGTAGGAAGATGAGGCCACTTCAGAGCTTGTTTAAGTGCAGCTGGTGTGAACACCAAGGCTGACACCTCCTCCCCCAATACCTTTCCTCCTGAAATATGCAGACCCTCTTAACAGCTCACCCCATAAATTTAAGAGAAAAACACTTACACCGGGCTGGGCGTAGGGGGTGGTGGGTGGAAGGAGAAAAAGATATCATAAGGAAATAAAAATTTCACCATAAATTCACAGTGCTTTCTAGAGAGCCTTTTCCATTAGAAACAAATGAGTTTGCATGAAGGGCTAAAGGGGCAGAGACCAGGGAACTGGAGGATGTCCCTTTTTTAAGACTGAAGCTCCCAGAATCTGGAAAATGCAAGGAGTAGATGGGCTGGCATTCCAAGTCCTTTGGGAGTCATCCACAGTGGGCACCACTAGGACTAGAACCTTGGGAAGCTTCAGCAGGTCTCTAAGAACCAGTCCCCCATCATCTCCACTGCTCTATTAACTCCACTTCCTCGGCTGTCAGCTCTATCGCCTGCTATCTCTCAGTCCCACCCTGGCTCATTTCAAACATTTGCAGATCCTGGATGGGTGCTGATCTCTGCACAGTGTTCCTGGTGGGTGAACCCCTTCTTTCTGACCCCCCTTTTCTATGTTTGGGGAATCCCCTTCTTATGAGGCAGTGGGAACTCACTAAATACACTTTGGTATTTCTATACCATGGACGACCATGCAGCAATTCAAAAAAACAAGATAGCTCTATACGCACATGGATATCGGGGAAGAGACAAGACGTATATGTACCAAAAACAAACCTAAAACTATGTTATAACATATATATTTCCTACAAGGAAAAATACACCCCAAACTGATATAAAATGGTTACTTTTTAGAAGGATATGCAGTTGTTCAAAAGGGACTTTGGATTTATCTGTAAAGTTTCTTTAAGCCATATTTATATTTATATCTTTGACAGAGATGGTGTTAATCATTCACCAAACTGCTTTCATTTGCTCTTGGCACCCATAAAAACTTATGTCTCCCAGGCCCCACCTTAGAAGGGAGAATAAAATCACACACACACACACACACACACACACACACACTCACACACACAAAGGATCCTGATGGTTCATGCCTTCTCTCCAAACACCGTATAACCCTGTTAAGGTATTCATCACCAACTACTAATTATTCCCCTGGCATCCATTCTGTCCTTCTCCCACAGCAACAGAACTCTTGATTTGTAGAAATCTAAAATGAAGACTTCCCATGGGGGCACCTGGGTGGCTCAACTGGTTAAGTGTCCAACTCTTGATTTCAGCTCAGGTCATGATCTCAGAGTTGTGAGATCAAGCTCCATGCTGGGTATGGAACCTGCTTAAGACTCTCTCTTTCCCTCTCCCTCTGTCCCCCACCCGGCTCACTCGCTTTCTCGTTCTCTCTCTAAAACAAAAAACAAAAAAACAAAACACTTCCCATATTCTCTTGCAGCTAGATGTAGCCACGTGACTGAGTCACAGCCAATGGGATATAAGTGTATATGTGGAAGCATCACGGGGCTACCAGGACTCCGCCATAAAAGACAACTGATGCACATCCTTTACCCTTTCTTTGTCTGCACCTCCATATTGGTGCCTGGAATGAAGATGAAACTGCCGTACCCATAGCTGCCATCTTGGACCATGAGGACAAAGACCACAACCTTGAAATGGTAGAAGGGAGCAAGGGCCCATGAGGACTTCATGGAACAGAGTCAACCTAAAATCCTTAACTACACGGCTCCAGAATCTGACTTGGGAGAGAAACGATCTACTTTTTAACCCACCGCCATTTTAAGTCTGTGTTACTCACTGTTGAAATCACTCTCACCAGATATGCCCATCACTCCACATACCCGGGCTCCCTTTCCCCCAGGGAACCACAAAGCAGCATCCCCACCCCCACCCCCACCCCCCCCCACCCCCGCCCCGCTGGCTTGCCTGAGTTCCATGCACCATAGCCCCCTGCACCAGCAAACCCTAGCAGCAAATTCAGAGGATCCCCATAGAGGCAGGCTCACCAGCCCCAACAGACACCCAGAAACCCTAAGGGAAAGAGCAGGGCTGTCTACATAAAACTCAGCATTATTGTGGCTAAAATGTCTCAAACATTCCAGATGTCCTCCCTTTCCTGCCCCTCCTTTCCCACCACCCACCACATCACCCCCTTCATTCCTCCACTGAAGTCGTGTAACTCTAATTTCCCCTTCTTTACAAGGGATATAATAATACCCACACACCTAGGCTTGTTGTAAGTATTAGAGGAGATGACTGTGTGAAGTACTTACAAGTGTGACTGGCACACAGCAAGCACTATATAAACACTGGCTACTTTATACGCACACGGGACTCTGGTTGTTTTTATTAAAACGGCACTGCACAGTGTAAGTTACCACGCAGCTCACTTTTCTCCTTCGACAATGAGCCCTATGTCAGGAGAATGGCTATAGCTCCAAGCTGCTCTTTTTACCAGTTACATGGTAATCCACATGGAAATACCACCATTTAGTCGAGAACTACTTTACTGATGGGCAGTCGTCTCTTTCTCGCCAGCAGAGAAGATGCTGATATCCCCGAACATATACCCTTGTACGGAGCTGCTTCGCTTCTAAAAAAATAGGTTTCCCAGAAGTAGGGTTGCTGGGCCGAAGACCAGCTTCCCTTTTCATAGCTATTAGCAGATTGCATCCGAGATACTCCATGTTTTCAATCAAAGCAACCAACCTATGTGTGAAATCCCCGGGCTGGGGCTTCAGAGGTCACGTGCGCAATAAAGCAGCCCAGCGGTTTCAGCAGCAGGCATGCGCGAGCGCAGGATGGGATGGCGTGTCTACCGGCTCCATGCAGGAGGGGCACCGGAGACTTCCGTCTACAAGGGAGGGCCCTCCCGGCCCAGAGGGTTCTCCCCACCTCACTTGGTAAGCTGTTGCAGCAACTTTGTCCTCCTTCTGATGTAAGCACCACGATTTTCCTTTGGGAAATCATCTCCTGTCTCTCTTTCTGGCAACGTGCTTCCAATTCCGACTCCAGAGATGAGCTTCTGACTTAAGTGTGGCTTAAGTGTAGACATACAGGATTCCATCCACAGTCCCAGGCCCTGGTTGAGGGGGTCAGTACAGCGCCCAGGTTAGTCCAGGGGTTCTTCGCTGTTATAATTAGAAAAGAGATGAGTGATTTTGGAACAAAGCCTGCAGCTGACTGTGGCCAGATTTGCCATGAGGTGGAGAAAGCCTGTCTGAGAATTAAACGAACACAGAGGAAACGAGAACCAAGAGACAAAGTGAGAGGGCAGAAGCTCTCATTAGGCATGTTATACCCCTGGATCTAGCCATGCCTGAAGCTGTTGTTTCCTTGAACAGCCTAGCTCCAGAGTCCAGTAAATTCCCAATCTTGTTCTTGCAATGATAAGAATCCACATTAGTACAGCGATACACACTTTGCATTTGGCACGACATCTCCGTAAGTGACCTCGAAATCTTAACATTGAAAACTTAAAGTATCACAGACCTGGATGTCACAAGTAAACATAGAGAAGGCTATGTGAACCCAAAAAGAAAAAACACAAAGCCATAAAAGAGATCCATTGATCGAAGTCCTGCCAAGTATAAAATAGCTAACCAGTGGGCTCCTTTAATACTGGTTATCTCCAGCAGCATCCCTACAAGGGGTCTTCTGAGCTGTAAGCCAACCAGATTTGCCTACAGAGTAAAAATATCTCACGCACACATGTGCTACTATTTTTAAAATGTTACATAAATGCTACTGTAATTATCAAAACCCACTCGTTCAAAAGCATTACTGAATTGACGGCAACTTTCAATCAATATGGTTTTTTTTTTCAACCAAGAGATACCAAACCCACAATTCTTCTCATTCAGATGTGCTGGACAATTTTTTTGACGTTTAAAAGGGATACTTGTTCTTGACCACAAATGTGTGCTACAAACACTCATTTACAGAGCATTCCTTGTTTGACTTTCCTTTAAGGCAAGCTTTGTTCTTTAGGAGGGCTAGGTAGTAGGTAGTTTACTCCGGCTTTGCAGGCAAGATGATCTCTGACATGACTCGCTTCTCACTGTGGGGAGAAACCGGTCACGGATAATATGTAAACAGATGAACGTGGCTGTGTTGTAATAAAACTTTATTTACAAACACAGGTAGAGAACCAGATTTAGTCCATGGGCCATAGTTCGGTGATGCCGGTTTAAGGGACATGGAAACTAATAAGCAGCCTGTCAGGAACCAAAGCCAGCCCGGGGTCGAATAGAACCTCCACATCTCCAAGATGTTGTGGAAGTTGACGCAGAAGCTAGGATTTGGGGGCCCCTGGGTGGCTCAGTCGTTAAGCGTCTGCCTTCGGCTGGGGTCATGATCCCGGGGTCCTGGGATCGAGCCCGCATCAGGCTCCCTGTTCAGCGGGAAGCCTGCTTCTCCCTCTCCCACTCCCCCTGCTAGTGTTCCCTCTCTCACTGTCTCTCTCTCTGTCCAATAAATAAATAAAATCTTAAAAAAAAAAAAAAAAAGCTAGGATTTGATCAACACACAACATTTCACCTGCAGGTCTACTAGATAAAGCGAGAACACCTACACCGGCAGGTCAGCTATGCCAGATTAATCACACCATGAGCACAGCAACTCCCTGTCTTCTAATACTACTGGTTCCGGCAGGGACAGTGAACACCAGAGTCTGACAGATCATAGTTCAAATCCAACCTCCACCAACTGTGCTTCCAGGGGCATGTAGGGTACCCGAGTCCTGGCTTCCTAACAGTCCTAACAACATTATTAATAATTGCCACCATTTCCTGAGCACTTAGTATGAGCCAGGTACTGTGTTAATAAGCAATTTGCATCCAGGGTCATCCTTGGACCCTCGTAACTGTATTCTCACAAGGGATATGTTACCAGGTCCATCCCACAGATGCAGAAACACGGGCTCATCCACCCCAACCTTCCCCCCAAGGGCTGTTGGGGAAGAACTTACAGAAGCAAAAGCCCAACTCACAGATGTACATTGTTTGTTAATTTCATCGCTGACAAATATTGATTTGGCCCCAATTCCAAGTACACTGATAGGCAGAGTTGGCACCCGGTAAATATTTACTGAGTGAAATCTATCAGTCAGCCAGTCCTGTGGAGAACTTTCCAACTGCACCCAAATCCCATTTGTGACCTCCTCTACAGCCACCACTGGGATCCGAGCCTGGACTAGCTCAGTAGCCCTTCTCAGCTCTCCCTGCTTCTGCTCCTGGGAGTCAGAGCACGGACCTCTTCTGTCAAACCTGCCAAAGGCTCCCACCTCACTCAGAGGAAAAGCCACAGTCCTTACCAGACTCAGCCCTGCCACCTCATCCACTGCTCTCCCTCCCTTACTCAGCTCAGTCGCACTGGCCTCCTTTCTGTCCTTGAACCTGCCAAGCACCTTCCCACCACAGGGCCTTTGCACTGGCTATTCCCTTTGCTTAGAACACTCTTTCCCAAGCTAGCCACTGGACAGCTCACTCCCTCACTTCTTTAGGTCTTCGCTCAAATGTCACCTTTCTGGATGCTGTTATTTAAAATTGCAGGGGTGCGTGGATGGCTCAGTCAGTGGAGCATGTGACTCTTGATCTCGGGGTTGTGAGTTCGAGCCCCACATTGAGTATAGAGTTCACTTAATTTTTTAAAAATTTTAATAATGAAATTAAATTAAATTGCAAAACATCCCTCCCCAGCACTCCCTCTCTGGGGCCCTTCTCCATGCTTCTCTGTAGCACTTACCACCACTCAATAAACTGCATTTTAGTATTCATTTAGTCCAGTATCTACGTGTCTCCACCTTAATGCTGACTCCACAAGGACAGCGGCCCCTGGCTGTCTCATCCTTGCTGTTTCACCAGCCCCAAGAACAGGGCCCATCACAGCATAGGCGCACAATAAAAATATGTTCAAATGAGCAAAGGCAGACAAGGAGGTTGGAAGCAGACTGGGCTGGAGTTTCCAGGAAGAAGATCATCAGGAGGGGAATTCAAGACCCATTTCACAGACAGGGAAATGGAGTCTCAGAGAGGTCAAGGAGCTAGGACAGTGCCCCAGCTCTCCCAATTTCTTCAGGGAAGCCGGGATCCTGGATACTGACATCTGCCACTTTTTAAATGCTGGCAACTAACAAGACGAGTCTCCGGGCCAGATACGGCCCAAAAGCCGCCAGAGGCTTTCCCCTGGCCTGGAAAAGCCCCAATTCACCTCCACCCTAGAAAACTTTTTTGGGGAAGTGACATTTTCCATCCACACCATGTCCCTCCCCTTCCACTGCCCCGACCAACGTTTCTGCTTGGAGCAGACTCCGGGAGAACCGGGTCCCCTCCCACCTGGCCATCCCCTGCAGCCTCATCGGCTGCAGAGCCCTCACCCCTCTGCCCAGGGGCCCCCCACCCCCACGAATCCGGCCCCCTAAGCTCGCCCAGGAGCGCCAGCAGCCTGCGGCCATAGATGGCACAACTACAGAAGGGAAAAATACCGAGCCAAGGATATAAATACGTCGACAGGACACCACACGAAGACCGCCAGGCAGACAAAGGGAGCCACGGATTCCGAGCGCCGGGAGACCAGGCAGAGGCAGCCTGACGCTCGGGAGCTCTGGAAGGGAAGACGGGACCCTCCAGCAGGCGCATGGAGTCGGCCCCGGGAGTGCTGGCTGCAGCCACAGCACTATTTTTACGTGTCCACTTGCTGCGACGCATGAAGAGCCCTGGTGGGAGGCATTCGGAGCACAAAGCAGACGTTAGAGATGCGTTATTTACTGAGTCACCCTTCCTGGGCACTGAATTCTGGGCACCGAAGCCCAGCCATGATGAGTTAGGTCCCCCAACGGGTTAATTTAGGTTAACACCGCAAAACCACCAGGCGATTCCAGACACTCCATCACCCTCGGTAATAAAATACAGCAAATCAAATTGGACTCTATTGATTTTTTATGTAACTATTTTGGGACTGAAGTGTAAGGAGAGGGTATTGATCAGTTAAGGAGTCAGGTGTCAGGGAACGGAGTTCGGAACACCCAGACTGCGGACCCAGGTGGTTTAAGCAGGGGAAGACGTTGGAATTTAACTCGAAGAACCTTCTTTCTCTCCTTCCCTCGGCAGACAGTGGGCATCACGGGTCCATCCTACACTGAGTGGCGAGTAGCAAAACAAGCACCCAGATGGAGAATAAAGTAACAAAGGCAACCATGCTTTGTCTCTCCCCATGGCACCTATCACCGCCTGACATTATGTATCTGTTTGTCTATTGTTTTATTACTGTCTCGCTCCACCAGAATGCCAGCTCCTCAGAATGCGGGATGTGTCTCCTTTCTCCATACTGTGCTCCCACAGCGCTCAGAGCTGATTAAGATCTGTCTGATGGGGGCGCCTAGGTGGCACAGCGGTTGGGCGTCTGCCTTCGGCTCAGGGCATGATCCTGGCGTTATGGGATCGAGCCCCGCATTGGGCTTCTCCGCTATGAGCCTGCTTCTTCCTCTCCCACTCCCCCTGCTTGTGTTCCCTCTCTCGCTGGCTATCTCTCTCTCTCTGTCAAATAAATAAATAAAATCTTAAAAAAAAAAAAAAAGATCTGTCTGATGAATGGGGGGGGGCAGCTCTTGAGTACATGCTATGTGCCAGGCGCTGTGCAGAGTACCTTGCAAGTAGTCACACTCCTTCTGCCTGGAACATCCTTCTCCAGGTTGGCTCCTTCTGATCATGCAGGTCTCAGATTCAGACCAAATGCCACCTCCTCCAAGAAGTCTTCCTGGATTACCCAGTCAGTCCCCATCACGTTGCCTTGTGTTGAATGTGAGGAGCGCAAATGACTATTGAGGACTTTCCTGTGTGTGAATTTGTTGGCTCCTTGTCTCTCTCTCTCCATCACACGCATCTGCCCTAGAATGCAACCCCTGGGGTCACAGCTACCTAAGCTGGAGGTCAGGGAAACTGAGGGAAAAGTCCAGGCCAAGAAGGTACCTTAGGGGCAGGAAAGACCGGAGTTGGGCGCTTTGGGGAGGAGACCCCACCCTGACACTGAGTCAGTGTTGCCTTGATCGGGTCCCTGTGCTCCTCTGAGCCTTAGTATCCCCACTGGGGATACAACTGGGCTGCTCACCTCTCCCTGGGTGGTCACCCAAGAATCCAAGGAAATCCAAAGTAAGAAGCCACCAGGAACGTTCACTTCACAGCTCTGACCGTTTCAGCAAGGACGTGACGACATGGCTTTCCCTTCTTGCCTGTCCTCCCTCCTCTAAACCGCAGGCTGTGCAGGCAGCCCCCTGACACCCTTGCTGTGGCCCAACTTTGTGACCAGATCAGCAAGGGGATAAGTTCAGAGCCTGCTGTCCACTGAGTGTTTGTGTCCTCCCCCCGCAAAGTTCATATGTTGAAACCTAACCCCCAGTGTGATGATATCAAGAAGTGGGACCTTTGGGCGGTGATAAGGTCATGAGGGTGAAGCGTCATGGGTGGGACTAGTGACTAGTGATGTTATAAAAGAGACCCCAGACCCCAGAGAGCTCCCCCGCCCACACCAGGAGGACACAGGGAGAAGATGGCGTCAATGAACCAGGAAGCGGGCTCTCACCAGAACGTAGCCAAGCCGGGATCTTGATCTTGGACTTCCCAGTTTCTAAAACCACGAGAAGTTTTCCAAAATCTGTTGTTTATGAGCCACCCAGCCTGGGGTATTTTGTTACAGCAGCCTGCATGGACTAAGACAGGGCCCATTTTACAGACTGGGAAACTGAGTGTCAGAGAGGTCAAGGGTTAGACAAGATTTCCTGATTTCTCAAGAGTAGCCGGAAACCTGGACCATGATACTGACACCTCCCACTTTTTAAATGCTGGCGACCAACAAGAGAAGTCTGCGGGCCAGTCCCCCACTGGACCTCCACGCAGGCTCAATGCTCCAAAATGCCATGCCCTCCCTGCCGATGCACTCCAGGGCTCCCGCCTGGGGGTGCTGACTTTAGAGCAGACAAAATCCCCCAAAACAATTTCTCAAAAAAAGAACCAACTCCGCCTTCAACTTAAGACACACCCCCGAATCCCCTGGGCCCAAATTAGTCTCAAAATCCAATCAATCGCCCACAAAACTCGGGGCTCATGCTCACAGAGAAGGTAGCAGTTCAGAGCACAGACTCTGAGCCAGGCACACCATGGGCTTACATGCAACCCCCTCCCCTCTGTGGCTGTGTGACCGTGCATAAGCCGTGGCACCTCTGTGGGTCTCAACTGCCCCATCTGTAAAATGGGGTGAATACCAGTCCTCACCCCCACGGGGCGATGGAGGACTCGAGGAGGTAAAATCTGAAGGGCTCAGGGCACACCGTCGGCCGTGGATCGGGGCTAGTCACTGACTCGTTCCTGACTCCAGGGTACACTGGAATGGAAACCCAGGAGAGGAGACCAAATAGAAAGGAGGGGGGTTCTGTCTGCCAAAGTCTCGGCCTTTCACATAACCACCCAACCCCTCAAGGGCACCCAATCTGAGGGACTCCCAGTCCCTGCAGAGTTGACTCCCATTTGTTTGGTTTCTGTGGCTCTAAACCCCAGCTCACATTAACAGATGTATTTGTTACAGAAAAGAAGCACAAGCCCCCAGCTCAGGCCAGCCCGTGGAAGGGACGCGATAATCACCCCGCACCTTGGAATCCACAAGCCCGTCGTCCACACCATGCCCTGTGAGGCCGTGCAGGGGAGTCTGGCTGGACGAGGTGGGGAGGGGAGGAGGGAGGCACGGATGAACCCCTGGACCAGAATCCTGACACTGTGTGACCTCAGGCAAGTTACTTAGCCTCTCTGGATCTCAATATCCTCACCTATAAGCCGTGAGCAGTGAGAGTGTCCACCCGCCCGCGTGGTGAGTCTTCCACTGTGTCGACCAGGCAGGGCCTGGGACGGGGCCTGGAGCACGGCGAGCACCTTCCGCAGCTCTGGGTCCCATCGCCCCGTCCCCAGCAGCACCATGCGATGCTCTGCTGCTTCTGTGAGCTGACACTTCGCTACTGTGGTTTCACCAAGCAGCTGTCATTCTCATGACCTTGGGCTCCTTCAATGGAGCCACAGTCCCTCAAGGACCATACAGTAGAGCCCCTTTACCAGAAATACTCCCCCGTGTACAGTGAGAGATGCCTGGGTGGAGAGTTTTTTAAAAAGAGAAGTTGTGCGAGCCCTGAGTCTGCTCTGACACCAACTTGCTGTGTGACCCTGAGCAAGTCCCTCCCCATGCCGGAGTCTCCTCTCCCGTCTGCGAAGGGGGCTGTCGTGGGCGTGGAGGGGCAGAGGCTCTAAGATGCCTTCTTGCTCTGCAAGACCTTTACTCCCAGAGCGAGCTGCTGGTGCCGCTCCCGCCCCATGATGCTGCCTACGGCGCCAGGGTGCCCCCTCTCCCCACGGTGACGGGCAGCACGCACTTGCTCAACGCCATGGCTACAAAGGGAAATAGACCCTCTCTGTGCCCGCTCAATATTAGACCCAGGAGAGAAGAAAGGAGCCACCCAGCCGCGTACAACTAGGGCGCTCATCTGGGAACAAGGCCCCTAGAAGGGCTTTGCCGGCCCGGAGACCACCCTCCTGGACTTCACACCAACAAGCGAGGGGTTTCTTTTGCTCTCCTGGATCATGGCAACCACCATGCTCCTTGTTGGCTCCGAGCACCGCAGCAGCTCATGCAGAAGCCCCAGGCCTCCCAAGTTCCCTGCATCCGGTGGGGGGGACCCGAAATGATTTACTCTGGGAACCTCCACTGTACCACCATTAAATCACTCAGGGGAGCTGACAGCATTTGCATACCACTCCCCGCCACCTCCCGACGCCACCTCCCAAACCACTATTGTGATGAGAAAGAAATACACCACAGGCCATGCCAAGGTGCCAGGCAGGGCGAAGAGTGTCTCCGCTTTGAAGCCAAAGCCACCCCCCCACTAGCAGGCTCTGCCACTCACAAGGCCCCTCTGTAGGGGGCTCTCCACCCACCCCAATTTTATAGACCCTGAGCACAATGGGTCAATGAAGCAAGGCGCGTCCATTTTCCCCAGCAGGGGCTGTAACAGCGCCGCTAATTTGCAAAGCCGTAGCATGCACAAAAGTGGCTTGAATAATGGGGGCCCCCTAGTCGCTAAGCTGGGGGATTTGTGCTGACTCTTACCAAGTACAGTTCCATATGTTTAAGCGCTTGCAAGGCTGAAAGAAGTACGCCCACCACACTCTTTACCATGGCAGCTACCCACGCGGGGGGGGGGGGGCACAGAGCAGACAGTCCCTGTGTGATAGGGGAGAGGGCATCCTTCCTTCCCTCAGAGCCCTTCCAGCCCCTCTCCCAGAACCTCAGCCAAACGTGGTCGGTAAATCATGCCAGAAATTACCCAGAAAATCCAACCAGCTCTGAAGGAAGCTCTAGCTAATTCCTCTGAACCTTTCCACCAACAGTAGGCAGCTAAGTATCTTTCAAGAATTTCAGCCTTGTTTTTTTTTCCTAGCTCTCCTAACTGGTGCTAAATATAGAGTTATCAAACTGTCTCTCTTTATGTCCCTGGTAGGGACCAGTGAAAGACTTACATGTGCTCCCAAGAACCTGACGATGGCACGGAGGGCTCTATCCTGGCGGCATTTGCCAAAAGAGCTGCCCAGCTGAGACCCTGGGGGAAAGCAGCAGGGCAGCTCGGCCAGGAGCTGGGCCAGCAGCAGGTTTCAGGGGTGGCACACCTTCCCCGCCAGGACCTGGCCGCCCAGAGCCAGACACCAGCTCTTCCGTTGCTAAGGGAGGGGAGGGGAGAGGGGGGTTCTCCATCTTCTCTTACAAGCACTAGGCAGGCAGCTTCTCCGGGAGACTTCCAATATTCGCCTATGAGCACATCACGCGAAGGCTGACCCCCGTGGAGAAACAAAATAGAGACAAAACTGCAATTTTCAAGTCCAAGGGACTGCACTTTTGGGAACAGGTCCCAGGCCTTCAGCTAGGAAGAAACAGCCTTGACCCTCCTTATGCACCACAGAAGAAGGCTGAGAGCAGAACAGCTCTCATAGCCGCTTGGAAGCCAAGCGGACTGAAGATTCATCCACACATTAAGCCAAAGCTGAACGCCGATGGATATCTCTGACAGAAGGTTCTCTCCCAGCGGAAGGCTTTATGAAATATTTTGGGTCACTTAAGGGCATCTCAAAGTAAGACAATATTTACTTTTCCCATGCAAATACATCACACATTAAGTTGGCATACAAGGTTTCTTCCTAAATGCAACCTCCCTAAAGCAGTTACAGCCGAAAAGTTAAAGTTGCATTTTTCTACAGAAGCCTGGGTGTCTGCGCCGCTGTTTGTTAAGGAAATGAGAATTTTTCTAAAGCGAGAGCTATCTGCTCCCACATCATGGGTCCTGATTTTAAAACGTTTGGAGAACTGAGCTCTCCAAATGCACACGGATGTTGCTCGTGACTGTTCCGGGTTCATCTGAGCCTTTAGGATTGTCTCCTGTTTGGGGTGGGGGGAGGGGGAGGGAGGGATTGGCATTTTAAGATAGGCTTCCTCTAGAACCAACATGTAGCCACGCCAAGGTGGAAGAAGCTTTCCAAACTCCAGCAGAGAGAGAAAATACATGACTATTTTGCCTTTCCCACTCACTAGGTTTTGGCGACAGCTGCGCCGGTGCCAGCAGGGAGCCCAGCTCCATGGTACCCAGGCAATGGCTCTGAGCATCACCACGTTCCAGGCGGCCCTGCGCGCGCGGGGCTGCCTGGCCGCCTTGGGGTCAAGGCGCTGGGGCAGCACGCGTCTCCAGAAAGCGAGCAGCAAGCTGCGCCTTGGCTAAGGGGAGGCCACTTGGGGAGGGGACATGTTCGTTGGGGGGGCGGGTAAAAGCAGGAGGGGGCGGCGAGGCTCGGGGAGAAGGCTGCGGACAAGCCAGCCTGCGCCGACCGAGACGACCTCAAGGCTGGGGCCCCGCAGGTGTCCTGGGAACGCACGGCCGTGCGTCGTCCGCAGGCACCAGGAAACCGGGAGAAGGAAGGGGTCCACCGACGCCCCGTCACAGCAAAACCCCGCGGGAACCAGGGCAAGGCGGGGCGGGGGCTAGATTCCTGGAGGCGCGCCCCCACCCGCCTTGAGAGGCTGAGCGCCTCCGGTCTGTTGCCCCCGCGCGCCCTGAAGGGATCCTCAGGGGAGCCGGGGTCTGGGGAGGAAGGCTGGCGGGCTCTCGCGCTGGGCAGAGTTACGTGCCGGGGACCCCTGGGTTCCCGGGGTCTCCCCAGATCTGTCTGAGTCCGGGAGATGCGAGCTGCCGGGGACTTGCGAAGGAGGTGGCCGCCCCGCGCGGGAGCCAACTTTGTGCGCGGCGGCCGGGGCCGGGGATGGGGTCCGGGGACGCGTTACCTGGGCACCGGAGCGCAGTCAGCGCCAGCAGGAGCCCGAGCGGCGGCGCCCGGCCCGGGGGCGGCATGGTCCTCGGCGCGCGGTGGGCGCGGCGCGGG